>NC_134085.1:4672430-4974181 GCF_000715075.1 Nicotiana tabacum
AGGTGCCCACCTGTATAACGAGAGGAATACTTTTCAGTCTTAGTTTAAATAGGCGTCCACCTTTATAATGAGAGGAATATTTTCAGTCTTAGTTTAAATAGGCGCTCACCTGTATAATGAGAGGAATGTTTTCAGTTTTAGTTTAAATAGGCACCCACCTGTATAACGAGAGGAATACTATTCAGTCTTAGTTTAAATAGGCGCCCACCTGTATAATGAGAGAAATATTTTCAGTCTTAGTTTAAATAGGCGCCCACCTGTATAATGAGAGGAATATTTTCAGTCTTAGTTTAAATAGGCACCCACCTGTATAATGAGAGGAATACTTTCAGTCTTAGTTTAAATAGGCACCCACCTGTATAACGAGAGGAATACTTTTCAGTCTTAGTTTAAATAGGCGCCCACCTGTATAACGAGAGAAATACTTTTCAGTCTTAGTTTAAATAGGCGCCCACCTGTATAATGAGAGGAATATTTTCAGTCTTAGTTTAAATAGGCGCCCACCTTTATAATGAGAGAAATATTTTCAGTCTTAGTTTTGATAGGCGCCCACATGTAAAATGAGAGGAATATTTTCAGTCTTAGTTTAAATAGGCGCCCACCTGTATAACGAAAGGAATATTTTCAGTTTTAGTTTAAATAGGCGCCCACCTGTATAACGAGAGGAATATTTTCAGTCTTAGTTTAAATAGGCGCCCACCTGTATAACGAGAGAAATACTTTTCAGTCTTAGTTTAAATAGGCGCCCACCTGTATAATGAGAGGAATATTTTCAGTCTTAGTTTAAATAGGCGCCTACCAGTATAAAGAGAGGAATATTTTCAGTCTTAGTTTAAATAGGTGCCCACCTTTATAATGAGAGGAATATTTTCAGTCTTAGTTTAAATAGGCGCCCACCTGTATAATGAGAGGAATGTTTTCAGTTTTAGTTTAAATAGGCACCCACCTGTATAACGAGAGGAATACTTTTCAATCTTAGTTTAAATAGGCACCCATCTGTATAATGAGAGAAATATTTTCAGTCGTAGTTTAAATAGGCGCCCACCTGTATAACGAGAAAAATATTTTCAGTCTTAGTTTAAATAGGCGCCCACCTGTATAACGAGAGGAATATTTTCAGTCTTAGTTTAAATAGGCACCCACCTATATAACGAGAGAATATTTTCAGTCTTAGTTTAAATAGGTGCCCACCTGTATAACGAGAGGAATACTTTTCAGTCTTAGTTTAAATAGGCGTCCACCTTTATAATGAGAGGAATATTTTCAGTCTTAGTTTAAATAGGTGCTCACCTGTATAATGAGAGGAATGTTTTCAGTTTTAGTTTAAATAGGCACCCACCTGTATAACGAGAGGAATACTATTCAGTCTTAGTTTAAATAGGCGCCCACCTGTATAATGAGAGAAATATTTTCAGTCTTAGTTTAAATAGGCGCCCACCTGTATAATGAGAGGAATATTTTCAGTCTTAGTTTAAATAGGCACCCACCTGTATAATGAGAGGAATACTTTCAGTCTTAGTTTAAATAGGCACCCACCTGTATAACGAGAGGAATACTTTTCAGTCTTAGTTTAAATAGGCGCCCACCTGTATAACGAGAGAAATACTTTTCAGTCTTAGTTTAAATAGGCGCCCACCTGTATAATGAGAGGAATATTTTCAGTCTTAGTTTAAATAGGCGCCCACCTTTATAATGAGAGAAATACCTTTCAGTCTTACTTTAAATAGGCGCCCACCTGTATAACGAGAGAAATACTTTTTAGTCTTAGTTTAAATAGGCGCCCACCTGTAATATTGAGAGGAATATTTTCATGTCTTAGTTTAAATAGGCGCCCACCTGTATAATGAGAGAAATACCTTTCAGTCTTAGTTTAAATAGGCGCCCACCTGTATAATGAGAGGAATATTTTCAGTCTTAGTTTAAATAGGCGCCCACCTGTATAACGAGAGAATATTTTCAGTCTTAGTTTAAATAGGTGCCCACCTGTATAACGAGAGGAATACTTTTCAGTCTTAGTTTAAATAGGCGTCCACCTTTATAATGAGAGGAATATTTTCAGTCTTAGTTTAAATAGGCGCTCACCTGTATAATGAGAGGAATGTTTTCAGTTTTAGTTTAAATAGGCACCCACCTGTATAACGAGAGGAATACTATTCAGTCTTAGTTTAAATAGGCGCCCACCTGTATAATGAGAGAAATATTTTCAGTCTTAGTTTAAATAGGCGCCCACCTGTATAATGAGAGGAATATTTTCAGTCTTAGTTTAAATAGGCACCCACCTGTATAATGAGAGGAATACTTTCAGTCTTAGTTTAAATAGGCACCCACCTGTATAACGAGAGGAATACTTTTCAGTCTTAGTTTAAATAGGCGCCCACCTGTATAACGAGAGAAATACTTTTCAGTCTTAGTTTAAATAGGCGCCCACCTGTATAATGAGAGGAATATTTTCAGTCTTAGTTTAAATAGGCGCCCACCTTTATAATGAGAGAAATATTTTCAGTCTTAGTTTTGATAGGCGCCCACATGTAAAATGAGAGGAATATTTTCAGTCTTAGTTTAAATAGGCGCCCACCTGTATAACGAAAGGAATATTTTCAGTTTTAGTTTAAATAGGCGCCCACCTGTATAACGAGAGGAATATTTTCAGTCTTAGTTTAAATAGGCGCCCACCTGTATAACGAGAGAAATACTTTTCAGTCTTAGTTTAAATAGGCGCCCACCTGTATAATGAGAGGAATATTTTCAGTCTTAGTTTAAATAGGCGCCTACCAGTATAAAGAGAGGAATATTTTCAGTCTTAGTTTAAATAGGTGCCCACCTTTATAATGAGAGGAATATTTTCATGTCTTAGTTTAAATAGGCGTCTACCTGTATAATGAGAGGAATATTTTCAGTCTTAGTTTAAATAGGCGCCCACCTGTATAATGAGAGGAATACTTTTCAATCTTAGTTTAAATAGGCACCCATCTGTATAATGAGAGAAATATTTTCAGTCGTAGTTTAAATAGGCGCCCACCTGTATAACGAGAAAAATATTTTCAGTCTTAGTTTAAATAGGCGCCCACCTGTATAACGAGAGGAATATTTTCAGTCTTAGTTTAAATAGGCACCCACCTATATAATGAGAGGAATATTTTCAGTCTTAGTTTAAATAGGCACCCACCTGTATAATGAGAGGAATACTTTCAGTCTTAGTTTAAATAGGCACCCACCTGTATAACGAGAGGAATACTTTTCAGTCTTAGTTTAAATAGGCGCCCACCTGTATAACGAGAGAAATACTTTTCAGTCTTAGTTTAAATAGGCGCCCACCTGTATAATGAGAGGAATATTTTCAGTCTTAGTTTAAATAGGCGCCCACCTTTATAATGAGAGAAATATTTTCAGTCTTAGTTTTGATAGGCGCCCACATGTAAAATGAGAGGAATATTTTCAGTCTTAGTTTAAATAGGCGCCCACCTGTATAACGAAAGGAATATTTTCAGTTTTAGTTTAAATAGGCGCCCACCTGTATAACGAGAGGAATATTTTCAGTCTTAGTTTAAATAGGCGCCCACCTGTATAACGAGAGAAATACTTTTCAGTCTTAGTTTAAATAGGCGCCCACCTGTATAATGAGAGGAATATTTTCAGTCTTAGTTTAAATAGGCGCCTACCAGTATAAAGAGAGGAATATTTTCAGTCTTAGTTTAAATAGGTGCCCACCTTTATAATGAGAGGAATATTTTCATGTCTTAGTTTAAATAGGCGTCTACCTGTATAATGAGAGGAATATTTTCAGTCTTAGTTTAAATAGGCGCCCACCTGTATAATGAGAGGAATACTTTTCAATCTTAGTTTAAATAGGCACCCATCTGTATAATGAGAGAAATATTTTCAGTCGTAGTTTAAATAGGCGCCCACCTGTATAACGAGAAAAATATTTTCAGTCTTAGTTTAAATAGGCGCCCACCTGTATAACGAGAGGAATATTTTCAGTCTTAGTTTAAATAGGCACCCACCTATATAACGAGAGAATATTTTCAGTCTTAGTTTAAATAGGTGCCCACCTGTATAACGAGAGGAATACTTTTCAGTCTTAGTTTAAATAGGCGTCCACCTTTATAATGAGAGGAATATTTTCAGTCTTAGTTTAAATAGGCGCTCACCTGTATAATGAGAGGAATACTTTTCAATCTTAGTTTAAATAGGCACCCATCTGTATAATGAGAGAAATATTTTCAGTCGTAGTTTAAATAGGCGCCCACCTGTATAACGAGAAAAATATTTTCAGTCTTAGTTTAAATAGGCGCCCACCTGTATAACGAGAGGAATATTTTCAGTCTTAGTTTAAATAGGCACCCACCTATATAACGAGAGAATATTTTCAGTCTTAGTTTAAATAGGCGCCCACCTGTATAACGAGAGAAATACTTTTCAGTCTTAGTTTAAATAGGCGCCCACCTGTATAATGAGAGGAATATTTTCAGTCTTAGTTTAAATAGGCGCCTACCAGTATAAAGAGAGGAATATTTTCAGTCTTAGTTTAAATAGGCGCCTACCAGTATAAAGAGAGGAATATTTTCAGTCTTAGTTTAAATAGGTGCCCACCTTTATAATGAGAGGAATATTTTCATGTCTTAGTTTAAATAGGCGTCTACCTGTATAATGAGAGGAATATTTTCAGTCTTAGTTTAAATAGGCGCCCACCTGTATAATGAGAGGAATACTTTTCAATCTTAGTTTAAATAGGCACCCATCTGTATAATGAGAGAAATATTTTCAGTCGTAGTTTAAATAGGCGCCCACCTGTATAACGAGAAAAATATTTTCAGTCTTAGTTTAAATAGGCGCCCACCTGTATAACGAGAGGAATATTTTCAGTCTTAGTTTAAATAGGCACCCACCTATATAATGAGAGGAATATTTTCAGTCTTAGTTTAAATAGGCACCCACCTGTATAATGAGAGGAATACTTTCAGTCTTAGTTTAAATAGGCACCCACCTGTATAACGAGAGGAATACTTTTCAGTCTTAGTTTAAATAGGCGCCCACCTGTATAACGAGAGAAATACTTTTCAGTCTTAGTTTAAATAGGCGCCCACCTGTATAATGAGAGGAATATTTTCAGTCTTAGTTTAAATAGGCGCCCACCTTTATAATGAGAGAAATATTTTCAGTCTTAGTTTTGATAGGCGCCCACATGTAAAATGAGAGGAATATTTTCAGTCTTAGTTTAAATAGGCGCCCACCTGTATAACGAAAGGAATATTTTCAGTTTTAGTTTAAATAGGCGCCCACCTGTATAACGAGAGGAATATTTTCAGTCTTAGTTTAAATAGGCGCCCACCTGTATAACGAGAGAAATACTTTTCAGTCTTAGTTTAAATAGGCGCCCACCTGTATAATGAGAGGAATATTTTCAGTCTTAGTTTAAATAGGCGCCTACCAGTATAAAGAGAGGAATATTTTCAGTCTTAGTTTAAATAGGTGCCCACCTTTATAATGAGAGGAATATTTTCATGTCTTAGTTTAAATAGGCGTCTACCTGTATAATGAGAGGAATATTTTCAGTCTTAGTTTAAATAGGCGCCCACCTGTATAATGAGAGGAATACTTTTCAATCTTAGTTTAAATAGGCACCCATCTGTATAATGAGAGAAATATTTTCAGTCGTAGTTTAAATAGGCGCCCACCTGTATAACGAGAAAAATATTTTCAGTCTTAGTTTAAATAGGCGCCCACCTGTATAACGAGAGGAATATTTTCAGTCTTAGTTTAAATAGGCACCCACCTATATAACGAGAGAATATTTTCAGTCTTAGTTTAAATAGGTGCCCACCTGTATAACGAGAGGAATACTTTTCAGTCTTAGTTTAAATAGGCGTCCACCTTTATAATGAGAGGAATATTTTCAGTCTTAGTTTAAATAGGCGCTCACCTGTATAATGAGAGGAATGTTTTAAGTTTTAGTTTAAATAGGCACCCACCTGTATAACGAGAGGAATACTATTCAGTCTTAGTTTAAATAGGCGCCCACCTGTATAATGAGAGAAATATTTTCAGTCTTAGTTTAAATAGGCGCCCACCTGTATAATGAGAGGAATATTTTCAGTCTTAGTTTAAATAGGCACCCACCTGTATAATGAGAGGAATACTTTCAGTCTTAGTTTAAATAGGCACCCACCTGTATAACGAGAGGAATACTTTTCAGTCTTAGTTTAAATAGGCGCCCACCTGTATAACGAGAGAAATACTTTTCAGTCTTAGTTTAAATAGGCGCCCACCTGTATAATGAGAGGAATATTTTCATGTCTTAGTTTAAATAGGCGCCCACCTGTATAATGAGAGAAATACCTTTCAGTCTTACTTTAAATAGGCGCCCACCTGTATAACGAGAGAAATACTTTTTAGTCTTAGTTTAAATAGGCGCCCACCTGTAATATTGAGAGGAATATTTTCATGTCTTAGTTTAAATAGGCGCCCACCTGTATAATGAGAGAAATACCTTTCAGTCTTAGTTTAAATAGGCGCCCACCTGTATAATGAGAGGAATATTTTCAGTCTTAGTTTAAATAGGCGCCCACCTGTATAACGAGAGAATATTTTCAGTCTTAGTTTAAATAGGTGCCCACCTGTATAACGAGAGGAATACTTTTCAGTCTTAGTTTAAATAGGCGTCCACCTTTATAATGAGAGGAATATTTTCAGTCTTAGTTTAAATAGGCGCTCACCTGTATAATGAGAGGAATGTTTTCAGTTTTAGTTTAAATAGGCACCCACCTGTATAACGAGAGGAATACTATTCAGTCTTAGTTTAAATAGGCGCCCACCTGTATAATGAGAGGAATATTTTCAGTCTTAGTTTAAATAGCCTCCCACCTGTATAATGAGAGAAATATTTTCAGTCTTAGTTTTAATAGGCGCCCACCTGTATAATGAGAGAAATATTTTTGGTCTTAGTTTAAATAGGCGTCCACCTGAAAAATGAGAGGAATGTTTTCTGTCATAGTTTAAATAGGCGCCCACCTGTATAACGAGAGGAATACTTTTCAGTCTTAGTTTAAATAGGCGCCCACCTATATAATGAGAGAAATATTTTCAGTCTTAGTTTAAATAGGCGTCCACCTGTATAATGAGAGGAATATTTTCAGTCTTTGTTTAAATAGGCGCCCACCTGTATATAGAGAGGAATATTTTTCAGTCTTAGTTTAAATAGGCGCCCACCTGTATAATGAGAGGAATATTTTCAGTCTTAGTTTAAATAGGCGCCCACCTGTTTAATGAGAGGAATATTTTCTATCTTAGTTTAAATAGGCGCCCACCTGTAATAATTAGAGGAATATTTTCATGTCTTAGTTTAAATAGGAGCCCCCCTGTATAATGAGAGAAATATTTTCAGTCTTAGTTTAAATAGGCGCCCACCTGTAATAATGAGAGGAATATTTTCATGTCTTAGTTTAAATAGGCGCCCACCTGTATAATGAGAGAAATACCTTTCAGTCTTAGTTTAAATAGGCGCCCACCTGTATAATGAGAGGAATATTTTCAGTCTTAGTTTAAATAGGCGCCCACCTGTATAACGAGAGAATATTTTCAGTCTTAGTTTAAATAGGCACCCACCTGTAATAATGAGAGGAATATTTTCATGTCTTAGTTTAAATAGGCGCCCACCTGTATAATGAGAGAAATACCTTTCAGTCTTAGTTTAAATAGGCGCCCACCTGTATAATGAGAGGAATATTTTCAGTCTTAGTTTAAATAGGCGCCCACCTGTATAACGAGAGAATATTTTCAGTCTTAGTTTAAATAGGCGCCCACCTGTATAACGAGAGGAATATTTTCAGTCTTAGTTTAAATAGGCGCCCACCTGTATAACGAGAGGAATATTTTCAGTCTTAGTTTAAATAGGTGCCCACCTGTATAACGAGAGGAATATTTTCATGTCTTAGTTTAAATAGGAGCCCCCCTGTATAATGAGAGAAATATTTTCAGTCTTAGTTTAAATAGGCGCCCACCTGTAATAATGAGAGGAATATTTTCATGTCTTAGTTTAAATAGGCGCCCACCTGTATAATGAGAGAAATACCTTTCAGTCTTAGTTTAAATAGGCGCCCACCTGTATAATGAGAGGAATATTTTCAGTCTTAGTTTAAATAGGCGCCCACCTGTATAACGAGAGAATATTTTCAGTCTTAGTTTAAATAGGCACCCACCTGTAATAATGAGAGGAATATTTTCATGTCTTAGTTTAAATAGGCGCCCACCTGTATAATGAGAGAAATACCTTTCAGACTTAGTTTAAATAGGCGCTCACCTGTATAATGAGAGAAATATATTCAGTTTTAGTTTAAATAGGCGCCCACCTGTATAATGAGAGGAATATTTTCAGTCTTAGTTTAAATAGGCGTCCACCTGTATAATGAGAGGAATATTTTAAGTCTTAGTTTAAATAGGCGCCCACCTGTATAACGAGAGGAATACTTTTCAGTCTTAGTTTAAATAGGTGCCCACCTTTATAATGAGAGGAATATTTTCATGTCTTAGTTTAAATAGGCGTCTACCTGTATAATGAGAGGAATATTTTCAGTCTTAGTTTAAATAGGCGCCCACCTGTATAATGAGAGGAATACTTTTCAATCTTAGTTTAAATAGGCACCCATCTGTATAATGAGAGAAATATTTTCAGTCGTAGTTTAAATAGGCGCCCACCTGTATAACGAGAAAAATATTTTCAGTCTTAGTTTAAATAGGCGCCCACCTGTATAACGAGAGGAATATTTTCAGTCTTAGTTTAAATAGGCACCCACCTATATAATGAGAGGAATATTTTCAGTCTTAGTTTAAATAGGCACCCACCTGTATAATGAGAGGAATACTTTCAGTCTTAGTTTAAATAGGCACCCACCTGTATAACGAGAGGAATACTTTTCAGTCTTAGTTTAAATAGGCGCCCACCTGTATAACGAGAGAAATACTTTTCAGTCTTAGTTTAAATAGGCGCCCACCTGTATAATGAGAGGAATATTTTCAGTCTTAGTTTAAATAGGCGCCCACCTTTATAATGAGAGAAATATTTTCAGTCTTAGTTTTGATAGGCGCCCACATGTAAAATGAGAGGAATATTTTCAGTCTTAGTTTAAATAGGCGCCCACCTGTATAACGAAAGGAATATTTTCAGTTTTAGTTTAAATAGGCGCCCACCTGTATAACGAGAGGAATATTTTCAGTCTTAGTTTAAATAGGCGCCCACCTGTATAACGAGAGAAATACTTTTCAGTCTTAGTTTAAATAGGCGCCCACCTGTATAATGAGAGGAATATTTTCAGTCTTAGTTTAAATAGGCGCCTACCAGTATAAAGAGAGGAATATTTTCAGTCTTAGTTTAAATAGGTGCCCACCTTTATAATGAGAGGAATATTTTCATGTCTTAGTTTAAATAGGCGTCTACCTGTATAATGAGAGGAATATTTTCAGTCTTAGTTTAAATAGGCGCCCACCTGTATAATGAGAGGAATACTTTTCAATCTTAGTTTAAATAGGCACCCATCTGTATAATGAGAGAAATATTTTCAGTCGTAGTTTAAATAGGCGCCCACCTGTATAACGAGAAAAATATTTTCAGTCTTAGTTTAAATAGGCGCCCACCTGTATAACGAGAGGAATATTTTCAGTCTTAGTTTAAATAGGCACCCACCTATATAATGAGAGGAATATTTTCAGTCTTAGTTTAAATAGGCACCCACCTGTATAATGAGAGGAATACTTTCAGTCTTAGTTTAAATAGGCACCCACCTGTATAACGAGAGGAATACTTTTCAGTCTTAGTTTAAATAGGCGCCCACCTGTATAACGAGAGAAATACTTTTCAGTCTTAGTTTAAATAGGCGCCCACCTGTATAATGAGAGGAATATTTTCAGTCTTAGTTTAAATAGGCGCCCACCTTTATAATGAGAGAAATATTTTCAGTCTTAGTTTTGATAGGCGCCCACATGTAAAATGAGAGGAATATTTTCAGTCTTAGTTTAAATAGGCGCCCACCTGTATAACGAAAGGAATATTTTCAGTTTTAGTTTAAATAGGCGCCCACCTGTATAACGAGAGGAATATTTTCAGTCTTAGTTTAAATAGGCGCCCACCTGTATAACGAGAGAAATACTTTTCAGTCTTAGTTTAAATAGGCGCCCACCTGTATAATGAGAGGAATATTTTCAGTCTTAGTTTAAATAGGCGCCTACCAGTATAAAGAGAGGAATATTTTCAGTCTTAGTTTAAATAGGTGCCCACCTTTATAATGAGAGGAATATTTTCATGTCTTAGTTTAAATAGGCGTCTACCTGTATAATGAGAGGAATATTTTCAGTCTTAGTTTAAATAGGCGCCCACCTGTATAATGAGAGGAATACTTTTCAATCTTAGTTTAAATAGGCACCCATCTGTATAATGAGAGAAATATTTTCAGTCGTAGTTTAAATAGGCGCCCACCTGTATAACGAGAAAAATATTTTCAGTCTTAGTTTAAATAGGCGCCCACCTGTATAACGAGAGGAATATTTTCAGTCTTAGTTTAAATAGGCACCCACCTATATAACGAGAGAATATTTTCAGTCTTAGTTTAAATAGGTGCCCACCTGTATAACGAGAGGAATACTTTTCAGTCTTAGTTTAAATAGGCGTCCACCTTTATAATGAGAGGAATATTTTCAGTCTTAGTTTAAATAGGCGCTCACCTGTATAATGAGAGGAATACTTTTCAATCTTAGTTTAAATAGGCACCCATCTGTATAATGAGAGAAATATTTTCAGTCGTAGTTTAAATAGGCGCCCACCTGTATAACGAGAAAAATATTTTCAGTCTTAGTTTAAATAGGCGCCCACCTGTATAACGAGAGGAATATTTTCAGTCTTAGTTTAAATAGGCACCCACCTATATAACGAGAGAATATTTTCAGTCTTAGTTTAAATAGGCGCCCACCTGTATAACGAGAGAAATACTTTTCAGTCTTAGTTTAAATAGGCGCCCACCTGTATAATGAGAGGAATATTTTCAGTCTTAGTTTAAATAGGCGCCTACCAGTATAAAGAGAGGAATATTTTCAGTCTTAGTTTAAATAGGCGCCTACCAGTATAAAGAGAGGAATATTTTCAGTCTTAGTTTAAATAGGTGCCCACCTTTATAATGAGAGGAATATTTTCATGTCTTAGTTTAAATAGGCGTCTACCTGTATAATGAGAGGAATATTTTCAGTCTTAGTTTAAATAGGCGCCCACCTGTATAATGAGAGGAATACTTTTCAATCTTAGTTTAAATAGGCACCCATCTGTATAATGAGAGAAATATTTTCAGTCGTAGTTTAAATAGGCGCCCACCTGTATAACGAGAAAAATATTTTCAGTCTTAGTTTAAATAGGCGCCCACCTGTATAACGAGAGGAATATTTTCAGTCTTAGTTTAAATAGGCACCCACCTATATAATGAGAGGAATATTTTCAGTCTTAGTTTAAATAGGCACCCACCTGTATAATGAGAGGAATACTTTCAGTCTTAGTTTAAATAGGCACCCACCTGTATAACGAGAGGAATACTTTTCAGTCTTAGTTTAAATAGGCGCCCACCTGTATAACGAGAGAAATACTTTTCAGTCTTAGTTTAAATAGGCGCCCACCTGTATAATGAGAGGAATATTTTCAGTCTTAGTTTAAATAGGCGCCCACCTTTATAATGAGAGAAATATTTTCAGTCTTAGTTTTGATAGGCGCCCACATGTAAAATGAGAGGAATATTTTCAGTCTTAGTTTAAATAGGCGCCCACCTGTATAACGAAAGGAATATTTTCAGTTTTAGTTTAAATAGGCGCCCACCTGTATAACGAGAGGAATATTTTCAGTCTTAGTTTAAATAGGCGCCCACCTGTATAACGAGAGAAATACTTTTCAGTCTTAGTTTAAATAGGCGCCCACCTGTATAATGAGAGGAATATTTTCAGTCTTAGTTTAAATAGGCGCCTACCAGTATAAAGAGAGGAATATTTTCAGTCTTAGTTTAAATAGGTGCCCACCTTTATAATGAGAGGAATATTTTCATGTCTTAGTTTAAATAGGCGTCTACCTGTATAATGAGAGGAATATTTTCAGTCTTAGTTTAAATAGGCGCCCACCTGTATAATGAGAGGAATACTTTTCAATCTTAGTTTAAATAGGCACCCATCTGTATAATGAGAGAAATATTTTCAGTCGTAGTTTAAATAGGCGCCCACCTGTATAACGAGAAAAATATTTTCAGTCTTAGTTTAAATAGGCGCCCACCTGTATAACGAGAGGAATATTTTCAGTCTTAGTTTAAATAGGCACCCACCTATATAACGAGAGAATATTTTCAGTCTTAGTTTAAATAGGTGCCCACCTGTATAACGAGAGGAATACTTTTCAGTCTTAGTTTAAATAGGCGTCCACCTTTATAATGAGAGGAATATTTTCAGTCTTAGTTTAAATAGGCGCTCACCTGTATAATGAGAGGAATGTTTTAAGTTTTAGTTTAAATAGGCACCCACCTGTATAACGAGAGGAATACTATTCAGTCTTAGTTTAAATAGGCGCCCACCTGTATAATGAGAGAAATATTTTCAGTCTTAGTTTAAATAGGCGCCCACCTGTATAATGAGAGGAATATTTTCAGTCTTAGTTTAAATAGGCACCCACCTGTATAATGAGAGGAATACTTTCAGTCTTAGTTTAAATAGGCACCCACCTGTATAACGAGAGGAATACTTTTCAGTCTTAGTTTAAATAGGCGCCCACCTGTATAACGAGAGAAATACTTTTCAGTCTTAGTTTAAATAGGCGCCCACCTGTATAATGAGAGGAATATTTTCATGTCTTAGTTTAAATAGGCGCCCACCTGTATAATGAGAGAAATACCTTTCAGTCTTACTTTAAATAGGCGCCCACCTGTATAACGAGAGAAATACTTTTTAGTCTTAGTTTAAATAGGCGCCCACCTGTAATATTGAGAGGAATATTTTCATGTCTTAGTTTAAATAGGCGCCCACCTGTATAATGAGAGAAATACCTTTCAGTCTTAGTTTAAATAGGCGCCCACCTGTATAATGAGAGGAATATTTTCAGTCTTAGTTTAAATAGGCGCCCACCTGTATAACGAGAGAATATTTTCAGTCTTAGTTTAAATAGGTGCCCACCTGTATAACGAGAGGAATACTTTTCAGTCTTAGTTTAAATAGGCGTCCACCTTTATAATGAGAGGAATATTTTCAGTCTTAGTTTAAATAGGCGCTCACCTGTATAATGAGAGGAATGTTTTCAGTTTTAGTTTAAATAGGCACCCACCTGTATAACGAGAGGAATACTATTCAGTCTTAGTTTAAATAGGCGCCCACCTGTATAATGAGAGGAATATTTTCAGTCTTAGTTTAAATAGCCTCCCACCTGTATAATGAGAGAAATATTTTCAGTCTTAGTTTTAATAGGCGCCCACCTGTATAATGAGAGAAATATTTTTGGTCTTAGTTTAAATAGGCGTCCACCTGAAAAATGAGAGGAATGTTTTCTGTCATAGTTTAAATAGGCGCCCACCTGTATAACGAGAGGAATACTTTTCAGTCTTAGTTTAAATAGGCGCCCACCTATATAATGAGAGAAATATTTTCAGTCTTAGTTTAAATAGGCGTCCACCTGTATAATGAGAGGAATATTTTCAGTCTTTGTTTAAATAGGCGCCCACCTGTATATAGAGAGGAATATTTTTCAGTCTTAGTTTAAATAGGCGCCCACCTGTATAATGAGAGGAATATTTTCAGTCTTAGTTTAAATAGGCGCCCACCTGTTTAATGAGAGGAATATTTTCTATCTTAGTTTAAATAGGCGCCCACCTGTAATAATTAGAGGAATATTTTCATGTCTTAGTTTAAATAGGAGCCCCCCTGTATAATGAGAGAAATATTTTCAGTCTTAGTTTAAATAGGCGCCCACCTGTAATAATGAGAGGAATATTTTCATGTCTTAGTTTAAATAGGCGCCCACCTGTATAATGAGAGAAATACCTTTCAGTCTTAGTTTAAATAGGCGCCCACCTGTATAATGAGAGGAATATTTTCAGTCTTAGTTTAAATAGGCGCCCACCTGTATAACGAGAGAATATTTTCAGTCTTAGTTTAAATAGGCACCCACCTGTAATAATGAGAGGAATATTTTCATGTCTTAGTTTAAATAGGCGCCCACCTGTATAATGAGAGAAATACCTTTCAGTCTTAGTTTAAATAGGCGCCCACCTGTATAATGAGAGGAATATTTTCAGTCTTAGTTTAAATAGGCGCCCACCTGTATAACGAGAGAATATTTTCAGTCTTAGTTTAAATAGGCGCCCACCTGTATAACGAGAGGAATATTTTCAGTCTTAGTTTAAATAGGCGCCCACCTGTATAACGAGAGGAATATTTTCAGTCTTAGTTTAAATAGGTGCCCACCTGTATAACGAGAGGAATATTTTCATGTCTTAGTTTAAATAGGAGCCCCCCTGTATAATGAGAGAAATATTTTCAGTCTTAGTTTAAATAGGCGCCCACCTGTAATAATGAGAGGAATATTTTCATGTCTTAGTTTAAATAGGCGCCCACCTGTATAATGAGAGAAATACCTTTCAGTCTTAGTTTAAATAGGCGCCCACCTGTATAATGAGAGGAATATTTTCAGTCTTAGTTTAAATAGGCGCCCACCTGTATAACGAGAGAATATTTTCAGTCTTAGTTTAAATAGGCACCCACCTGTAATAATGAGAGGAATATTTTCATGTCTTAGTTTAAATAGGCGCCCACCTGTATAATGAGAGAAATACCTTTCAGACTTAGTTTAAATAGGCGCTCACCTGTATAATGAGAGAAATATATTCAGTTTTAGTTTAAATAGGCGCCCACCTGTATAATGAGAGGAATATTTTCAGTCTTAGTTTAAATAGGCGTCCACCTGTATAATGAGAGGAATATTTTAAGTCTTAGTTTAAATAGGCGCCCACCTGTATAACGAGAGGAATACTTTTCAGTCTTAGTTTAAATTGGCGCCCACCTGTATAATGAGAGGAATATTTTCAGTCTTAGTTTTGATAGGGGCCCACCTGTATAATGAGAGGAATATTTTCAGTCTTAGTTTAAATAGGCGCCCACCTGTATAACGAGAGGAATATTTTCCGTCTTAGTTTAAATAGGCGCCCACCTGTATAACGAGAGGAATACTTTTCGGTCTTAGTTTAAATAGGCGCCCACCTGTATAATGAGAGAAATATTTTCAGTCTTAGTTTAAATAGGCGCCCACCTGTATAATGAGAGGAATATTTTCAGTCATAGTTTAAATAGGCGCCCCCCTGTATAATGAGAGGAATACTTTTCAGTCTTAGTTTAAATAGGCGCCCACCTGTATAATGAGAGGAATATTTTCAGTCTTAGTTTAAATAGGCACCCACCTGTATAATGAGAGGAATATTTTCAGTCTTAGTTTATATAGGCGCCCACCTGTATAACGAGAGGAATATTTTTCAGTCTTAGTTTAAATAGGCGCCCACCTGTATAAAGAGAGGAATATTTTCAGTCTTAGTTTAAATAGGCACCCACCTGTATAATGAGAGAAATATTTTCAGTCTTAGTTTTGATAGGCGCCCACCTGTATAATGAGAAGAATATTTTCAGTCTTAATTTAAATAGGCGTCCACCTGTATAACGAGAGGAATATTTTAAGTTTTAGTTTAAATAGGCGCACACCTGTATAACGAGAGGAATATTTTCAGTCTTAGTTTAAATAGGCGCCCACCTGTATAACGAGAGGATTAATTTTCAGTCTTAGTTTAAATAGGCGCCCACCTGTATAATGAGAGGAATATTTTCAGTCTTAGTTTAAATAGGCGCTCAACCTGTATAATGAGAGGAATGTTTTCAGTCTTAGTTTAAATAGGCGCCCACCTGTATAACGAGAGGAATACTTTTCAGTCTTTGTTTAAATAGGCGCCCACCTGTATAACGAGAGGAATATTTTCAGTCTTAGTTTAAATAGGCGCTCACCTGTATAATGAGAGGAATATTTACAGTCTTAGTTTTAATAGGCGCCCACCTGTATAATGAGAGGAATATTTTCAGTCTTAGTTTATATAGGCGTCCACCTGTATAACGAGAGGAATAATTTTCAGTCTTTGTTTAAATATGCGCCCACCTGTATAATGAGAGGAATAATTTCGGTCTTAGTTTAAATAGGCGCCCACCTGTATAATGAGAGGAATATTTTCGGTCTTAGTTTAAATAGGCGCCCACCTGTATAATGAGAGGATATTTTTTCAGTCTTTGTTTAAATAGGCGCCCACCTGTATAATGAGAGAAATATTTTCAGTCTTAGTTTAAATAGGCGCCCACCTGTATAACGAGAGGAATACTTTTCAGTCTTAGTTTAAATAGGCGCCCACTTGTATAATGAGAGGAATATTTTCAGTCTTAGTTTAAATAAGCGCCCACCTGTATAATAAGAGGAATATTTTCAGTCTTAGTTTTGATAGGCGCCCACCTGTATAATGAGAGGAATATTTTCAGTCTTATTTTAAATAGGCGCCCACCTGTATAACGAGAGGAATATTTTCAGTCTTAGTTTAAATAGGCGACCACCTGTATAATGAGAGGAATATTTTCAGTCTTAGTTTTGATAGGCGCCCACCTGTATAATGAGAAGAATATTTTCAGTCTTAGTTTAAATAGGCGCCCACCTGTATAACGAGAGGAATATTTTCAGTTTTAGTTTAAATAGGCGCCCACCTGTATAATGAGATTAATATTTTCAGTCTTAGTTTAAATAGGCGCCCACTTGTATAATGAGAGGATTACTTTTCAGTCTTAGTTTAAATAGGCGCCCACCTGTATAACGAGAGGAATATTTTCAGTCTTACTTTAAATATGCGCCCACCTGTATAACGAGAGGAATACTTTTCAGTCTTAGTTTAAATAGGCGCCCACCTGTATAATGAGATTAATATTTTCAGTCTTAGTTTAAATAGGCGCCCACCTGTATAATGAGAGGAATATTTTCAGTCTTAGTTTAAATAAGCGCCCACCTGTATAACGAGAGGAATATTTTCAGTCTTAGTTTAAATAGGCGCCCACATGTATAATGAGAGGAATATTTTCAGTCTTAGTTTAAATAGGCGCCCACCTGTAATAATGAGAGGAATATTTTCATGTCTTAGTTTAAATAGGCGCCCACCTGTATAATGAGAGAAATACTTTTCAGTCTTAGTTTAAATAGGCGTCCACCAGTAAAATGAGAGGAATGTTTTCTGTCTTAGTTTAAATAGGCACCCACCTGTATAACGAGAGGAATACTTTTCATTCTTAGTTTAAATAGGCGCCCACCTATATAATGAGAGGAATATTTTTAGTCTTAGTTTAAATTGGCGCCCACTTGTATAATGAGAGAAATATTTTAAGTCTTAGTTTAAAAAAGTGCCCACCTGTATAACGAGAGGAATACTTTTCAGTCTTAGTTTAAATAGGCGCCCACCTGTATAATGAGAGGAATGTTTTCAGTCTTAGTTTAAATAGGCGCCCACCTGTATAACGAGAGGAATACTTTTCAGTCTTAGTTTAAATAGGCGCCCACCTGTATAATGAGAGAAATATTTTCAGTCTTAGTTTAAATAGGCGCCCACCTGTATAATGAGAGAAATATTTTCAGTCTTAGTTTAAATAGGCGCCCACCTGTATAATGAGAGGAATATTTTCAGTCTTAGTTTAAATAGGCGCCCACCTGTATAACGAGAGGAATACTTTTCAGTCTTAGTTTAAATAGGCGCCCACCTGTATAATGAGAGGAATATTTTCAGTCTTAGTTTAAATAGGCGCCCACCTGTATAATGAGAGGAATATTTTCAGTCTTAGTTTAAATAGGCGCCCACCTGTATAATGAGAGGAATATTTTCAGTCTTAGTTTAAATAGGCGCCCACCTGTATAACGAGAGGAATATTTTCAGTCTTAGTTTAAATAGGCGCCCACCTGTATAACGAGAGGAATACTTTTCGGTCTTAGTTTAAATAGGCGCCCACCTGTATAATGAGAGAAATATTTTCAGTCTTAGTTTAAATAGGCGCCCACCTGTATAATGAGAGGAATATTTTCAGTCTTAGTTTAAATAGACGCCCACCTGTATAATGAGAGGAATACTTTTCAGTCTTAGTTTAAATAGGCGCCCACCTGTATAATGAGAGGAATATTTTCAGTCTTAGTTTAAATAGGCGCCCACCTGTATAACGAGAGGATTACTTTTCAGTCTTAGTTTAAATAGGCGCCCACCTGTATAACGAGAAGAATATTTTCAGTCTTACTTTAAATAGGCGCCCACCTGTATAACGAGAGGAATACTTTTCAGTCTTAGTTTAAATAGGCGCCCACCTGTATAATGAGATTAATATTTTCAGTCTTAGTTTAAATAGGCTCCCACTTGTATAATGAGAGGAATATTTTCAGTCTTAGTTTAAATAGACGCCCACCTGTATAATGAGAGGAATACTTTTCAGTCTTAGTTTAAATAGGCGCCCACCTGTATAATGAGAGGAATATTTTCAGTCTTAGTTTAAATAGGCGCCCACATGTATAACGAGAGGAATACTATTCAGTCTTAGTTTAAATAGGCGCCCACCTGTATAATGAGAGGAATATTTTTAGTGTTAGTTTAAATAGGCGCCCACCTGTATAATGAGAGGAATATTTTCAGTCTTAGTTTAAATAGGCCCCCACCTGTATAATGAGAGAAATACTTTTCAGTCTTAGTTTAAATTGGCGTCCACCTGTAAAATGAGAGGAATGTTTTCTGTCTTAGTTTAAATAGGCGCCCACCTGTATAACGAGAGGAATACTTTTCAGTCTTAGTTTAAATAGGCGCCCACCTATATAATGAGAGGAATATTTTTAGTGTTAGTTTAAATTGGCGCCCACCTGTATAATGTGAGGAATATTTTCAGTCTTAGTTTAAAAAAGCGCCCACCTGTATAACGAGAGGAATACTTTTCGGTCTTAGTTTAAATAGGCGCCCACCTGTATAATGAGAGAAATATTTTCAGTCTTAGTTTAAATAGGCGCCCACCTGTATAATGAGAGAAATATTTTCAGTCTTAGTTTAAATAGGCGCCCACCTGTATAATGAGAGGAATATTTTCAGTCTTAGTTTAAATAGGCGCCCACCTGTATAACGAGAGGAATACTTTTCAGTCTTAGTTTAAATAGGCTCCCACCTGTAATAATGAGAGGAATATTTTCAGTCTTAGTTTAAATAGGCCCCCACCTGTATAATGAGAGAAATACTTTTCAGTCTTAGTTTAAATTGGCGTCCACCTGTAAAATGAGAGGAATGTTTTCTGTCTTAGTTTAAATAGGCGCCCACCTGTATAACGAGAGGAATACTTTTCAGTCTTAGTTTAAATAGGCGCCCACCTATATAATGAGAGGAATATTTTTAGTGTTAGTTTAAATTGGCGCCCACCTGTATAATGTGAGGAATATTTTCAGTCTTAGTTTAAAAAAGTGCCCACCTGTATAACGAGAGGAATACTTTTCAGTCTTAGTTTAAATAGGCGCCCACCTGTATAATGAGAGGAATATTTTCAGTCTTAGTTTAAATAGGCGCCCACCTGTATAATGAGAGAAATACTTTTCAGTCTTAGTTTAAATTGGCGTCCACCTGTAAAATGAGAGGAATGTTTTCTGTCTTAGTTTAAATAGGCGCCCACCTGTATAACGAGAGGAATACTTTTCAGTCTTAGTTTAAATAGGCGCCCACCTATATAATGAGAGGAATATTTTTAGTGTTAGTTTAAATTGGCGCCCACCTATATAATGTGATGAATATTTTCAGTCTTAGTTTAAAAAAGTGCCCACCTGTATAACGAGAGGAATACTTTTCAGTCTTAGTTTAAATAGGCGCCCACCTGTATAATGAGAGGAATATTTTCAGTCTTAGTTTAAATAGGCGCCCACCTGTATAATGAGAGGAATGTTTTCAGTCATAGTTTAAATAGGCGCCCACCTGTATAACGAGAGGAATACTTTTCATTCTTAGTTTAAATAGGTGCCCACCTATATAATGAGAGGAATATTTTCAGTCTTAGTTTTGATAGGCGCCCACCTGTATAATGAAAGGAATATTTTCAGTCTTAGTTTTGATAGGCGCCCACCTGTATAATGAGAGGAATATTTTCGGTCTTAGTTTAAATAGGAGCCCACCTGAATAACGAGAGGAATATTTTCAGTCTTAGTTTAAATAGGCGCCCACCTGTATAACGAGAGGAATACTTTTCGGTCTTAGTTTAAATAGGCGCCCACCTGTATAATTAGAGAAATATTTTCAGTCTTAGTATAAATAGGCGCCCACCTGTATAAAGAGAGAAATATATTCAGTCTTAGTTTAAATAGGCGCCCACCTGTATAATGAGAGGAATATTTTCAGTCTTAGTTTAAATAGGCTCCACTTGTATAATGAGAGGAATATTTTCAGTCTTAGTTTAAATAGACGCCCACCTGTATAATGAGAGGAATACTTTTCAGTCTTAGTTTAAATAGGCGCCCACCTGTATAATGAGAGGAATATTTTCAGTCTTAGTTTAAATAGGCGCCCACATGTATAACGAGAGGATTACTTTTCAGTCTTAGTTTAAATAGGCGCCCACCTGTATAACGAGAGGAATATTTTCAGTCTTAGTTTAAATAGGCGCCCACCTGTAATAATGAGAGGAATATTTTCATGTCTTAGTTTAAATAGGCGCCCACCTGTATAATGAGAGAAATACTTTTCAGTCTTAGTTTAAATTGGCGTCCACGTGTAAAATGAGAGGAATGTTTTCTGTCTTAGTTTAAATAGGCGCCCACCTGTATAATGAGAGGAATACTTTTCAGTCTTAGTTTAAATAGGCGCCCACCTGTATAATGAGAGGAATACTTTTCAGTCTTAATTTAAATAGGCGCCCACCTGTATAAGGAGAGGAATATTTTCAGTCTTAGTTTAAATAGGCGCCCACCTGTATAACGAGAGGAATATTTTCAGTCTTAGTTTAAATAGGCGCCCACCTGTAATAATGAGAGGAATATTTTCATGTCTTAGTTTAAATAGGCGCCCACCTGTATAATGAGAGAAATACTTTTCAGTCTTAGTTAAAATTGGCGCCCACCTGTATAACGAGAGGAATACTTTTCGGTCTTAGTTTAAATAGGCGCCCACCTGTATAATGAGAGGAATACTTTTCAGTCTTAGTTTAAATAGGCGCCCACCTGTATAAGGAGAGGAATATTTTCAGTCTTAGTTTAAATAGGCGCCCACCTGTATAACGAGAGGAATATTTTCAGTCTTAGTTTAAATAGGCGCCCACCTGTAATAATGAGAGGAATATTTTCATGTCTTAGTTTAAATAGGCGCCCACCTGTATAATGAGAGAAATACTTTTCAGTCTTAGTTAAAATTGGCGCCCACCTGTATAACGAGAGGAATACTTTTCGGTCTTAGTTTAAATAGGCGCCCACCTGTATAATGAGAGGAATACTTTTCAGTCTTAGTTTAAATAGGCGCCCACCTGTATAAGGAGAGGAATATTTTTCAGTCTTAGTTTAAATAGGCGCCCACCTGTATAACGAGAGGAATATTTTCAGTCTTAGTTTAAATAGGCGCCCACCTGTAATAATGAGAGGAATATTTTCATGTCTTAGTTTAAATAGGCGCCCACCTGTATAATGAGAGAAATACTTTTCAGTCTTAGTTAAAATTGGCGTCCACCTGTAAAATGAGAGGAATGTTTTCTGTCTTAGTTTAATTAGGCGCCCACCTGTATAACGAGAGGAATACTTTTCAGTCTTAGTTTAAATAGGCGCCCACCTATATAATGAGAGGAATATTTTTAGTGTTAGTTTAAATTGGCGCCCACCTGTATAATGTGAGGAATATTTTCAGTCTTAGTTTAAAAAAGTGCTCACCTGTATAACGAGAGGAATACTTTTCAGTCTTAGTTTAAATAGGCGCCCACCTGTATAATGAGAGGAATATTTTCAGTCTTAGTTTAAATAGGCCCCCACCTGTATAATGAGAGAAATACTTTTCAGTCTTAGTTTAAATTGGCGTCCACCTGTAAAATGAGAGGAATGTTTTCTGTCTTAGTTTAAATAGGCGCCCACCTGTATAACGAGAGGAATACTTTTCAGTCTTAGTTTAAATAGGCGCCCACCTATATAATGAGAGGAATATTTTTAGTCTTAGTTTAAATAGGCGTCCACCTGTATAATGAGAGAAATATATTCAGTCTTAGTTTAAATAGGCGCCCACCTGTATAATGAGAGGAATATTTTCAGTCTTAGTTTAAATAGGCGCCCACCTGAATAATGAGAGGAATATTTTCAGTCATAGTTTAAATAGGCGCCCACCTGTATAACGAGAGGAATACTTTTCAGTCTTAGTTTAAATAGGTGCCCACCTATATAATGAGAGGAATATTTTCAGTCTTAGTTTTGATAGGCGCCCACCTGTATAATGAGAGGAATATTTTCAGTCTTAGTTTTGATAGGCGCCCACCTGTATAATGAGAGGAATATTTTCGGTCTTAATTTAAATAGGCGCCCACCTGAATAACGAGAGGAATTTTTCAGTCTTAGTTTAAATAGGCGCCCACCTGTATAACGAGAGGAATACTTTTCGGTCTTAGTTTAAATAGGCGCCCACCTGTATAATGAGAGAAATATTTTCAGTCTTAGTTTAAATAGGCGCCCACCTGTATAATGAGAGGAATATTTTCAGTCTTAGTTTAAATAGGCGCCCACCTGTATAATGAGAGGAATACTTTTCAGTCTTAATTTAAATAGGCGCCCACCTGTATAAGGAGAGGAATATTTTCAGTCTTAGTTTAAATAGGCGTCCACCTGTATAACGAGAGGAATATTTTCAGTCTTAGTTTAAATAGGCGCCCACCTGTAATAATGAGAGGAATATTTTCATGTCTTAGTTTAAATAGGCGCCCACCTGTATAATGAGAGAAATACTTTTCAGTCTTAGTTAAAATTGGCGCCCACCTGTATAACGAGAGGAATACTTTTCGGTCTTAGTTTAAATAGGCGCCCACCTGTATAATGAGAGGAATACTTTTCAGTCTTAGTTTAAATAGGCGCCCACCTGTATAAGGAGAGGAATATTTTCAGTCTTAGTTTAAATAGGCGCCCACCTGTATAACGAGAGGAATATTTTCAGTCTTAGTTTAAATAGGCGCCCACCTGTAATAATGAGAGGAATATTTTCATGTCTTAGTTTAAATAGGCGCCCACCTGTATAATGAGAGAAATACTTTTCAGTCTTAGTTAAAATTGGCGTCCACCTGTAAAATGAGAGGAATGTTTTCTGTCTTAGTTTAATTAGACGCCCACCTGTATAACGAGAGGAATACTTTTCAGTCTTAGTTTAAATAGGCGCCCACCTATATAATGAGAGGAATATTTTTAGTGTTAGTTTAAATTGGCGCCCACCTGTATAATGTGAGGAATATTTTCAGTCTTAGTTTAAAAAAGTGCCCACCTGTATAACGAGAGGAATACTTTTCAGTCTTAGTTTAAATAGGCGCCCACCTGTATAATGAGAGGAATATTTTCAGTCTTAGTTTAAATAGGCCCCCACCTGTATAATGAGAGAAATACTTTTCAGTCTTAGTTTAAATTGGCGTCCACCTGTAAAATGAGAGGAATGTTTTCTGTCTTAGTTTAAATAGGCGCCCACCTGTATAACGAGAGGAATACTTTTCAGTCTTAGTTTAAATAGGCGCCCACCTATATAATGAGAGGAATATTTTTAGTGTTAGTTTAAATTGGCGCCCACCTGTATAATGTGAGGAATATTTTCAGTCTTAGTTTAAAAAAGTGCCCACCTGTATAACGAGAGGAATACTTTTCAGTCTTAGTTTAAATAGGCGCCCACCTGTATAATGAGAGGAATATTTTCAGTCTTAGTTTAAATAGGCGCCCACCTGTATAATGAGAGGAATATTTTCGGTCTTAGTTTAAATAGGCGCCCACATGTATAATGAGAGGAATACTTTTCAGTCTTAGTTTAAATAGGCGCCCACCTGTATAAGGAGAGGAATATTTTCAGTCTTAGTTTAAATAGGCGCCCACCTGTATAACGAGAGGAATATTTTCAGTCTTAGTTTAAATAGGCGCCCACCTGTAATAATGAGAGGAATATTTTCATGTCTTAGTTTAAATAGGCGCCCACCTGTATAATGAGAGAAATACTTTTCAGTCTTAGTTAAAATTGGCGCCCACCTGTATAACGAGAGGAATACTTTTCGGTCTTAGTTTAAATAGGCGCCCACCTGTATAATGAGAGGAATACTTTTCAGTCTTAGTTTAAATAGGCGCCCACCTGTATAAGGAGAGGAATATTTTCAGTCTTAGTTTAAATAGGCGCCCACCTGTATAACGAGAGGAATATTTTCAGTCTTAGTTTAAATAGGCGCCCACCTGTAATAATGAGAGGAATATTTTCATGTCTTAGTTTAAATAGGCGCCCACCTGTATAATGAGAGAAATACTTTTCAGTCTTAGTTAAAATTGGCGTCCACCTGTAAAATGAGAGGAATGTTTTCTGTCTTAGTTTAATTAGGCGCCCACCTGTATAACGAGAGGAATACTTTTCAGTCTTAGTTTAAATAGGCGCCCACCTATATAATGAGAGGAATATTTTTAGTGTTAGTTTAAATTGGCGCCCACCTGTATAATGTGAGGAATATTTTCAGTCTTAGTTTAAAAAAGTGCCCACCTGTATAACGAGAGGAATACTTTTCAGTCTTAGTTTAAATAGGCGCCCACCTGTATAATGAGAGGAATATTTTCAGTCTTAGTTTAAATAGGCCCCCACCTGTATAATGAGAGAAATACTTTTCAGTCTTAGTTTAAATTGGCGTCCACCTGTAAAATGAGAGGAATGTTTTTTGTCTTAGTTTAAATAGGCGCCCACCTGTATAACGAGAGGAATACTTTTCGGTCTTAGTTTAAATAGGCGCCCACCTGTATAATGAGAGAAATATTTTCAGTCTTAGTTTAAATAGGCGTCCACCTGTATAATGAGAGAAATATATTCAGTCTTAGTTTAAATAGGCGCCCACCTGTATAATGAGAGGAATATTTTCAGTCTTAGTTTAAATAGGCGCCCACCTGAATAATGAGAGGAATATTTTCAGTCATAGTTTAAATAGGCGCCCACCTGTATAACGAGAGGAATACTTTTCAGTCTTAGTTTAAATAGGTGCCCACCTATATAATGAGAGGAATATTTTCAGTCTTAGTTTTGATAGGCGCCCACCTGTATAATGAGAGGAATATTTTCAGTCTTAGTTTTGATAGGCGCCCACCTGTATAATGAGAGGAATATTTTCGGTCTTAATTTAAATAGGCGCCCACCTGAATAACGAGAGAAATTTTTCAGTCTTAGTTTAAATAGGCGCCCACCTGTATAACGAGAGGAATACTTTTCGGTCTTAGTTTAAATAGGCGCCCACCTGTATAATGAGAGAAATATTTTCAGTCTTAGTTTAAATAGGCGCCCACCTGTATAATGAGAGGAATATTTTCAGTCTTAGTTTAAATAGGCGCCCACCTGTATAATGAGAGGAATACTTTTCAGTCTTAATTTAAATAGGCGCCCACCTGTATAAGGAGAGGAATATTTTCAGTCTTAGTTTAAATAGGCGCCCACCTGTATAACGAGAGGAATATTTTCAGTCTTAGTTTAAATAGGCGCCCACCTGTAATAATGAGAGGAATATTTTCATGTCTTAGTTTAAATAGGCGCCCACCTGTATAATGAGAGAAATACTTTTCAGTCTTAGTTAAAATTGGCGCCCACCTGTATAACGAGAGGAATACTTTTCGGTCTTAGTTTAAATAGGCGCCCACCTGTATAATGAGAGGAATACTTTTCAGTCTTAGTTTAAATAGGCGCCCACCTGTATAAGGAGAGGAATATTTTCAGTCTTAGTTTAAATAGGCGCCCACCTGTATAACGAGAGGAATATTTTCAGTCTTAGTTTAAATAGGCGCCCACCTGTAATAATGAGAGGAATATTTTCATGTCTTAGTTTAAATAGGCGCCCACCTGTATAATGAGAGAAATACTTTTCAGTCTTAGTTAAAATTGGCGTCCACCTGTAAAATGAGAGGAATGTTTTCTGTCTTAGTTTAATTAGACGCCCACCTGTATAACGAGAGGAATACTTTTCAGTCTTAGTTTAAATAGGCGCCCACCTATATAATGAGAGGAATATTTTTAGTGTTAGTTTAAATTGGCGCCCACCTGTATAATGTGAGGAATATTTTCAGTCTTAGTTTAAAAAAGTGCCCACCTGTATAACGAGAGGAATACTTTTCAGTCTTAGTTTAAATAGGCGCCCACCTGTATAATGAGAGAAATATTTTCAGTCTTAGTTTAAATAGGCCCCCACCTGTATAATGAGAGAAATACTTTTCAGTCTTAGTTTAAATTGGCGTCCACCTGTAAAATGAGAGGAATGTTTTCTGTCTTAGTTTAAATAGGCGCCCACCTGTATAACGAGAGGAATACTTTTCAGTCTTAGTTAAAATTGGCGTCCACCTGTAAAATGAGAGGAATGTTTTCTGTCTTAGTTTAATTAGGCGCCCACCTGTATAACGAGAGGAATACTTTTCAGTCTTAGTTTAAATAGGCGCCCACCTATATAATGAGAGGAATATTTTTAGTGTTAGTTTAAATTGGCGCCCACCTGTATAATGTGAGGAATATTTTCAGTCTTAGTTTAAAAAAGTGCCCACCTGTATAACGAGAGGAATACTTTTCAGTCTTAGTTTAAATAGGCGCCCACCTGTATAATGAGAGGAATATTTTCAGTCTTAGTTTAAATAGGCCCCCACCTGTATAATGAGAGAAATACTTTTCAGTCTTAGTTTAAATTGGCGTCCACCTGTAAAATGAGAGGAATGTTTTTTGTCTTAGTTTAAATAGGCGCCCACCTGTATAACGAGAGGAATACTTTTCGGTCTTAGTTTAAATAGGCGCTCACCTGTATAATGAGAGAAATATTTTCAGTCTTAGTTTAAATAGGCGTCCACCTGTATAATGAGAGAAATATATTCAGTCTTAGTTTAAATAGGCGCCCACCTGTATAATGAGAGGAATATTTTCAGTCTTAGTTTAAATAGGCGCCCACCTGAATAATGAGAGGAATATTTTCAGTCATAGTTTAAATAGGCGCCCACCTGTATAACGAGAGGAATACTTTTCAGTCTTAGTTTAAATAGGTGCCCACCTATATAATGAGAGGAATATTTTCAGTCTTAGTTTTGATAGGCGCCCACCTGTATAATGAGAGGAATATTTTCAGTCTTAGTTTTGATAGGCGCCCACCTGTATAATGAGAGGAATATTTTCGGTCTTAATTTAAATAGGCGCCCACCTGAATAACGAGAGAAATTTTTCAGTCTTAGTTTAAATAGGCGCCCACCTGTATAACGAGAGGAATACTTTTCGGTCTTAGTTTAAATAGGCGCCCACCTGTATAATGAGAGAAATATTTTCAGTCTTAGTTTAAATAGGCGCCCACCTGTATAATGAGAGGAATATTTTCAGTCTTAGTTTAAATAGGCGCCCACCTGTATAATGAGAGGAATACTTTTCAGTCTTAATTTAAATAGGCGCCCACCTGTATAAGGAGAGGAATATTTTCAGTCTTAGTTTAAATAGGCGCCCACCTGTATAACGAGAGGAATATTTTCAGTCTTAGTTTAAATAGGCGCCCACCTGTAATAATGAGAGGAATATTTTCATGTCTTAGTTTAAATAGGCGCCCACCTGTATAATGAGAGAAATACTTTTCAGTCTTAGTTAAAATTGGCGCCCACCTGTATAACGAGAGGAATACTTTTCGGTCTTAGTTTAAATAGGCGCCCACCTGTATAATGAGAGGAATACTTTTCAGTCTTAGTTTAAATAGGCGCCCACCTGTATAAGGAGAGGAATATTTTCAGTCTTAGTTTAAATAGGCGCCCACCTGTATAACGAGAGGAATATTTTCAGTCTTAGTTTAAATAGGCGCCCACCTGTAATAATGAGAGGAATATTTTCATGTCTTAGTTTAAATAGGCGCCCACCTGTATAATGAGAGAAATACTTTTCAGTCTTAGTTAAAATTGGCGTCCACCTGTAAAATGAGAGGAATGTTTTCTGTCTTAGTTTAATTAGACGCCCACCTGTATAACGAGAGGAATACTTTTCAGTCTTAGTTTAAATAGGCGCCCACCTATATAATGAGAGGAATATTTTTAGTGTTAGTTTAAATTGGCGTCCACCTGTATAATGTGAGGAATATTTTCAGTCTTAGTTTAAAAAAGTGCCCACCTGTATAACGAGAGGAATACTTTTCAGTCTTAGTTTAAATAGGCGCCCACCTGTATAATGAGAGAAATATTTTCAGTCTTAGTTTAAATAGGCCCCCACCTGTATAATGAGAGAAATACTTTTCAGTCTTAGTTTAAATTGGCGTCCACCTGTAAAATGAGAGGAATGTTTTCTGTCTTAGTTTAAATAGGCGCCCACCTGTATAACGAGAGGAATACTTTTCAGTCTTAGTTTAAATAGGCGCCCACCTATATAATGAGAGGAATATTTTTAGTGTTAGTTTAAATTGGCGCCCACCTGTATAATGTGAGGAATATTTTCAGTCTTAGTTTAAAAAAGTGCCCACCTGTATAACGAGAGGAATACTTTTCAGTCTTAGTTTAAATAGGCGCCCACCTGTATAATGAGAGGAATATTTTCAGTCTTAGTTTAAATAGGCGCCCACCTGTATAATGAGAGGAATGTTTTCAGTTTTAGTTTAAATAGGCGCCCACCTGTATAACGAGAGGAATACTATTTAGTCTTAGTTTAAATAGGCGCCCACCTGTATAATGAGAGGAATATTTTCAGTCATAGTTTAAATAGGCGCCCACCTGTATAACGAGACGAATACTTTTAAGTCTTAGTTTAAATAGGTGCCCACCTATATAATGAGAGGAATATTTTAAGTCTTAGTTTTGATAGGCACCCACCTATATAATGAGAGGAATATTTTCAGTCTTAGTTTTGATAGTTGCCCACCTGTATAATGAGAGGAATATTTTCGGTCTTAGTTTAAATAGGCGCCCACCTGTATAACGAGAGGAATATTTTCAGTTTTAGTTTAAATAGGCACCCACCTGTATAACGAGAGGAATACTATTCAGTCTTAGTTTAAATAGGCGCCCACCTGTATAATGAGAGAAATATTTTCAGTCTTAGTTTAAATAGGCGCCCACCTGTATAATGAGAGGAATATTTTCAGTCTTAGTTTAAATAGGCACCCACCTGTATAATGAGAGGAATACTTTTCAGTCTTAGTTTAAATAGGCGCCCACCTGTATAATGAGAGGAATATTTTCAGTCTTAGTTTAAATAGGCGCCCACCTGTATAACGAGAGGAATATTTTCAGTCTTAGTTTAAATAGGCGCCCACCTGTATAATGAGAGGAATATTTTCGGTCTTAGTTTTGATAGGCGCCTACCTGTATAATGAGAGGAATATTTTCAGTCTTAGTTTAAATAGGCTCCCACCTGTATAACGAGAGGAATATTTTCAGTCTTAGTTTAAATAGGCGCCCACCTGTAATAATGAGAGGAATATTTTCATGTCTTAGTTTAAATAGGCGCCCACCTGTATAATGAGAAGAATATTTTCAGTCTTAGTTTAAATAGGCGCCCACCTGTATAATGAGAGGAATACTTTTCAGTCTTAGTTTAAATAGGCGCCCACCTGTATAATGAGAGGAATATTTTCAGTCTTAGTTTAAATAGGCGCTCACCTGTATAATGAGAGGAATGTTTTCAGTCTTAGTTTAAATAGGCGTCCACCTGTATAACGATAGAAATATTTTCAGTCTTAGTTTAAATAGGGGCCCACCTGTATAACGAGAGGAATACTTTTCAGTGTAGATTAAATAGGCGCCCACCTGTATAATGAGAGGAATATTTTCAGTCTTAGTTTAAATAGGCGCCCACCTGTAATAATGAGAGGAATATTTTCATGTCTTAGTTTAAATAGGCGCCCACCTGTATAATGAGAAGAATATTTTCAGTCTTAGTTTAAATAGGCGCCCACCTGTATAACGAGAGGAATATTTTCAGTTTTAGTTTAAATAGGCGTCCACCTGTATAACGAGAGGATTACTTTTCAGTCTTAGTTTAAATAGGCGCCCACCTGTATAACGAGAGGAATATTTTTCAGTCTTACTTTAAATAGGCGTCCACCTGTATAACGAGAGGAATACTTTTCAGTCTTAGTTTAAATAGGCGCCCACCTGTATAATGAGATTAATATTTTCAGTCTTAGTTTAAATAGGCGCCCACCTGTATAGCGAGAGGAATATTTTCAGTCTTAGTTTAAATAGGCGCCCACCTGTATAACGAGAGGAATACTTTTCAGTCTTAGTTTAAATAGGCGCCAACCTGTATAGCGAGAGGAATACTTTTCAGTCTTAGTTTAAATAGGCGCCCACCTGTATAACGACAGGAATATTTTCAGTCTTAGTTTAAATAGGCGCCCACCTGTATAATGAGATTAATATTTTCAGTCTTAGTTTAAATAGGCGCCCACCTGTATAGCGAGAGGAATATTTTCAGTCTTAGTTTAAATAGGCGCCCACCTGTATAACGAGAGGAATACTTTTCAGTCTTAGTTTAAATAGGCGCCAACCTGTATAGCGAGAGGAATACTTTTCAGTCTTAGTTTAAATAGGCGCCCACCTGTATAACGAGAGGAATATTTTCAGTGTTAGTTTAAATAGGCGCCCACCTGTATAATGAGAGAAATATTTTCAGTCTTAGTTAAAATAGGCGCCCACCTGTATAACGAGAGGAATACTTTTCAGTCTTAGTTTAAATAGGTGCCCACCTGTATAATGAGAGGAATATTTTCAGTCTTAGTTTAAATAGGCGCCCACCTGTATAATGAGAGGAATATTTTCAGTGTTAGTTTAAATAGGCGCCCACCTGTATAACGAGAGGAATACTTTTTTCAGTCTTAGTTTAAATAGGCGCCCACCTGTAATAATAAGAGGAATATTTTCATGTCTTCGTTTAAATAGGCGCCCACCTGTATAATGAGAGGAATACTTTTCAGTCTTAGTTTAAATAGGCGTCCACCTGTATAATGAAAGGAATAGTTTCAGTCTTAGTTTAAATAGGCGCCCACCTGTATAACGAGAGGAATATTTTCAGTCTTAGTTTAAATAGGCGCCCACCTGTATAACGAGAGGAATACTTTTCAGTCTTAGTTTAAATAGGTGCCCACCTGTATAATGAGAGGAATATTTTCAGTCTTAGTTTAAATAGGCGCCCACCTGTATAACGAGAGGAATACATTTCAGTCTTAGTTTAAATAGGCGCTCAACTTTATAACGAGAGGAATATTTTCAGTCTTAGTTTAAATAGGCGCCCACCTGTATAGCGAGAGGAATACTTTTCAGTCTTAGTTTAAATAGGCGCCCACCTGTATAGCGAGAGGAATACTTTTCAGTCTTAGTTTAAATAGGCGCCCACCTGTATAACGAGAGGAATATTTTCAGTGTTAGTTTAAATAGGCGCCCACCTGTATAATGAGAGAAATATTTTCAGTCTTAGTTAAAATAGGCGCCCACTTGTATAACGAGAGGAATACTTTTCAGTCTTAGTTTAAATAGGCGCCCACCTGTATAATGAGAGGATTATTTTCAGTCTTAGTTTAAATAGTTGCCCACCTGTATAATGAGAGGAATATTTTCAGTGTTAGTTTAAATAGGCGCCCACCTGTATAACGAGAGGAATACTTTTCAGTCTTAGTTTAAATAGGCGCCCACCTGTATAACGAGAGGAATATTTTTCAGTCTTACTTTAAATAGGCGCCCACCTGTATAACGAGAGGAATACTTTTCAGTCTTAGTTTAAATAGGCGCCCACCTGTATAATGAGATTAATATTTTCAGTCTTAGTTTAAATAGGCGCCCACCTGTATAGCGAGAGGAATATTTTCAGTCTTAGTTTAAATAGGCGCCCACCTATATAACGAGAGGAATACTTTTCAGTCTTAGTTCAAATAGGCGCCCACCTGTATAGCGAGAGGAATACTTTTCAGTTTTAGTTTAAATAGGCGCCCACCTGTATAACGAGAGAAATATTTTCAGTGTTAGTTTAAATAGGCGCCCACCTGTATAATGAGAGAAATATTTTCAGTCTTAGTTAAAATAGGCGCCCACCTGTATAACGAGAGGAATACTTTTCAGTCTTAGTTTAAATAAGCGCCCATCTGTATAATGAGAGGAATATTTTCAGTCTTAGTTTAAGTAGGCGCCCACCTGTATAACGGGAGAAATATTTTCAGTCTTAGTTTAAATAGAGGCCCACCTGTATAACGAGAGGAATACTTTTCAGTCTTAGATTAAATAGGCGCCCACCTATATAATGAGAGGAATATTTTCAGTCTTATTTTAAATAGGCGCCCACCTGTATAACGAGAGGAATATTTTCAGTCTTAGTTTAAATAGGCGCCCACCTGTATAATGAGAGGAATATTTTCAGTCTTAGTTTTGATCGGCGCCCACCTGTATAATGAGAAGAATATTTTCAGTCTTAGTTTAAATAGGCGCCCACCTGTATAACGAGAGGAATATTTTCAGTTTTAGTTTAAATAGGCGCCCACCTGTATAACGAGAGGAATATTTTCAGTTTTAGTTTAAATAGGCGTCCACCTGTATAACGAGAGGATTACTTTTCAGTCTTAGTTTAAATAGGCGCCCACCTGTATAACGAGAGGAATATTTTTCAGTCTTACTTTAAATAGGCGTCCACCTGTATAACGAGAGGAATACTTTTCAGTCTTAGTTTAAATAGGCACCCACCTGTATAATGAGATTAATATTTTCAGCCTTTTTTTCAATAGGAGCCCACCTGTATAGCGAGAGGAATATTTTCAGTCTTAGTTTAAATAGGCGCCCACCTGTATAACGAGAGGAATACTTTTCAGTCTTAGTTTAAATAGGCGCCAACCTGTATAGCGAGAGGAATACTTTTCAGTCTTAGTTTAAATAGGCGCCCACCTGTATAACGAGAGGAATATTTTCAGTGTTAGTTTAAATAGGCGCCCACCTGTATAATGAGAGAAATATTTTCAGTCTTAGTTTAAATAGGCGCCCACCTGTATAACGAGAGGAATACTTTTCAGTCTTAGTTTAAATAGGCGCCCACCTGTATAATGAGAGGAATATTTTCAGTCTTAGTTTAAATAGGCGCCCACCTGTATAATGAGAGGAATATTTTCAGTCTTAGTTTAAATAGGCGCCCACCTGTATAACGAGAGGAATAATTTTCAGTCTTAGTTTAAATAGGCGTCCACCTGTATAATGAGAGGAATATTTTCGGTCTTAGTTTAAATAGGCGCCCACCTGTATAATGAGAGGAATATTTTCAGTCTTAGTTTAAATAAGTGCCCACCTGTATAACGAGAGGAATACTTTTCAGTCTTAGTTTAAATAGGCGCCCACCTGTATAATGAGAGAAATATTTTCAGTCTTAGTTTAAATAGGCCCCCACCTGTATAATGAGAGAAATACTTTTCAGTCTTAGTTTAAATTGGCGTCCACCTGTAAAATGAGAGGAATGTTTTCTGTCTTAGTTTAAATAGGCGCCCACCTGTATAACGAGAGGAATACTTTTCAGTCTTAGTTTAAATAGGCGCCCACCTATATAATGAGAGGAATATTTTTAGTGTTAGTTTAAATTGGCGCCCACCTATATAATGTGATGAATATTTTCAGTCTTAGTTTAAAAAAGTGCCCACCTGTATAACGAGAGGAATACTTTTTAGTCTTAGTTTAAATAGGCGCCCACCTGTATAATGAGAGGAATATTTTCAGACTTAGTTTAAATAAGCGCCCACCTGTATAATAAGAGGAATATTTTCAGTCTTAGTTTTGATAGGCGCCCACCTATATAATGAGAGGAATATTTTCAGTCTTATTTTAAATAGGCGCCCACCTGTATAACGAGAGGAATATTTTCAGTCTTAGTTTAAATAGGCGACCACCTGTATAATGAGAGGAATATTTTCAGTCTTAATTTTGTTAGGCGCCCACCTGTATAATGAGAAGAATATTTTCAGTCTTAGTTTAAATAGGCGCCCACCTGTATAACGAGAGCAATATTTTCAGTTTTAGTTTAAATAGGCGCCCACCTGTATAACGAGAGGAATATTTTTAGTTTTAGTTTAAATAGGCGCCCACCTGTATAATGAGAGGAATATTTTCAGTCTTAGTTTAAATAGGCGCCCACTTGTATAATGAGAGGAATATTTTCGGTCTTAGTTTAAATAGGCGGCCACCTGTATAATGAGAGGAATACTTTTCAGTCATAGTTTAAATAGGCGTCCACCTGTATAATGAGAGGAATATTTTCGGTCTTAGTTTAAATAGGCGCCCACCTGTATAATGAGAGGAATATTTTCAGTCTTAGTTTAAATAGGCGCCCACCTGTATGACGAGAGGAATAATTTTCGGTCTTAGTTTAAATAGGCGCCCACCTGTATAATGAGAGGAATATTTTCGGTCTTAGTTTAAATAGGCGCCCACCTGTATAATGAGAGAAATATTTTCAGTCTTAGTTTAAATAGGCGCCCACCTGTATAATGAGAGGAATATTTTCAGTCTTAGTTTAAATAGGCGCCCACCTGTATAACGAGAGGAATACTTTTCAGTCTTAGTTTAAATAGGCGCCCACCTGTATAATGAGAGGAATATTTTCAGACTTAGTTTAAATAAGCGCCCACCTGTATAATAAGAGGAATATTTTCAGTCTTAGTTTTGATAGGCGCCCACCTATATAATGAGAGGAATATTTTCAGTCTTATTTTAAATAGGCGCCCACCTGTATAACGAGAGGAATATTTTCAGTCTTAGTTTAAATAGGCGACCACCTGTATAATGAGAGGAATATTTTCAGTCTTAATTTTGTTAGGCGCCCACCTGTATAATGAGAAGAATATTTTCAGTCTTAGTTTAAATAGGCGCCCACCTGTATAACGAGAGCAATATTTTCAGTTTTAGTTTAAATAGGCGCCCACCTGTATAACGAGAGGAATATTTTTAGTTTTAGTTTAAATAGGCACCCACCTGTATAACGAGAGGAATATTTTTCAGCCTTTGTTTAAATAGGCGCCCACCTGTATAACGAGAGGAATATTTTTCAGTCTTACTTTAAATAGGCGCCCACCTGTAATAATGAGAGGAATACTTTTCAGTCTTAGCTTAAATAGGCGCCCACCTGTATAATGAGATTAATATTTTCAGTCTTAGTTTAAATAGGCGCCCACCTGTATAATGAGAGAAATATTTTCAGTCTTAGTTTGAAAAGGCGCCCACCTGCATAACGAGAGGAATATTTTTCAGCCTTTGTTTAAATAGGCGCCCACCTGTATAATGAGAGGAATATTTTCAGTCTTAGTTTAAATAGGCGCCCACCTGTAATAATGAGAGGAATATTTTCAGTCTTAGTTTAAATAGGCATCCACCTGTATGACGAGAGGAATAATTTTCGGTCTTAGTTTAAATAGGCGCCCACCTGTATGACGAGAGGAATAATTTTCGGTCTTAGTTTAAATAGGCGCCCACCTGTATAATGAGAGGAATATTTTCGGTCTTAGTTTAAATAGGCGCCCACCTGTATAATGAGAGGAATATTTTCGGTCTTTGTTTAAATAGGCGCCCACCTGTATAATGAGAGGAATATTTTTAGTCTTAGTTTAAATAGGCGCCCACCTGTATAACGAGAGGAATACTTTTCAGTCTTAGTTTAAATAGGCGCCCACCTGTATAATGAGAGGAATATTTTCAGTCTTAGTTTAAATAAGCGCCCACCTGTATAATAAGAGGAAATTTTTCAGTCTTAGTTTTGATAGGCGCCCACCTATATAATGAGAGGAATATTTTCAGTCTTATTTTAAATAGGCGCCCACCTGTATAACGAGAGGAATATTTTCAGTCTTAGTTTAAATAGGCGACCACCTGTATAATGAGAGGAATATTTTTAGTCTTAATTTTGATAGGCGCCCACCTGTATAATGAGAAGAATATTTTCAGTCTTAGTTTAAATAGGCGCCCACCTGTATAACGAGAGCAATATTTTCAGTTTTAGTTTAAATAGGCGCCCACCTGTATAACGAGAGGAATATTTTCAGTTTTAGTTTAAATAGGCACCCACCTGTATAACGAGTGGAATATTTTTCAGCCTTTGTTTAAATAGGCGCCCACCTGTATAACGAGAGGAATATTTTTCAGTCTTACTTTAAATAGGCGCCCACCTGTAATAATGAGAGGAATACTTTTCAGTCTTAGCTTAAATAGGCGCCCACCTGTATAATGAGATTAATATTTTCAGTCTTAGTTTAAATAGGCACCCACCTGTATAATGAGAGAAATATTTTCAGTCTTAGTTTGAAAAGGCGCCCACCTGCATAACGAGAGGAATATTTTTCAGCCTTTGTTTAAATAGGCGCCCACCTGTATAATGAGAGGAATATTTTCAGTCTTAGTTTAAATAGGCGCCCACCTGTAATAATGAGAGGAATATTTTCATGTCTTAGTTTAAATAGGCGCCCACCTGTATAATGAGAGAAATACTTTTCAGTCTTAGTTTAAATAGGCGTCCACCTGTAAAATGAGAGGAATGTTTTCTGTCTTAGTTTAAATAGGCGCCCACCTGTATAACGAGAGGAATACTTTTCAGTCTTAGTTTAAATAGGCGCCCTTCTATATAATGAGAGAATATTTTTAGTCTTAGTTTAAATTGGCGCCCACCTGTATTATGAGAGGAATATTTTCAGTCTTAGTTTAAAAAAGTGCCCACCTATATAACGAGAGAAATACTTTTCAGTCTTAGTTTAAATAGGCGCCCACCTGTATAATGAGAGGAATATTTTCAGTCTTAGTTTAAAAAGGCGCCCACCTGTATAATGAGAGGAATGTTTTCAGTCTTAGTTTAAATAGGCGCCCACCTGTATAATGAGAGGAATGGTTTTCAGTCTTAGTTTAAATAGGCGCCCACCTGTATAACGAGAGGAATACTATTTAGTCTTAGTTTAAATAGGCGCCCACCTGTATAATGAGAGAAATATATTCAGTCTTAGTTTAAATAGGAGTCCACCTGTATAATGAGAGGAATATATCCAGTCTTAGTTTTGATAGGCGCCCACCTGTATATTGAGAGGAATATTTTCAGTCTTAGATTTGATAGGTGCCCACCTGTATAATGAGAGGAATATTTTCAGTCTTAGTTTAAATAGGCGCCCACCTGTATAACGAGAGGAATATTTTCAGTCTTAGTTTAAATAGGCGCCCACCTGTATAACGAGAGAAATACTTTTCAGTCTTAGTTTAAATAGGCGCCCACCTGTATAATGAGAGGAATATTTTCAGTCTTAGTTTAAATAGGCGCCCACCTGTATAATGAGAGGAATGTTTTCAGTCTTAGTTTTAATAGGCGCCCACCTGTATAACGAGAGGAATACTTTCAGTCTTAGTTTAAATAGGCGTTCACCTGTATAACGAGAGAAATATTTTCAGTCTTAGTTTAAATAGGCGCCCACCTGTATAATGAGAGGAATATTTTCAGTCTTAGTTTTAATAGGCGCCCACCTGTATAATGAGAGGGATATTTTCAGTCTTAGTTTAAATAGGCGCCCACATGTATAATGAGAGGAATATTTTCAGTCTTAGTTTAAATAGGCGCCCACCTGTATAACGAGAGGAATATTTTCAGTCTTAGTTTAAATAGGCGTCCACCTGTATAACAAGAGAAATATTTTCAGTCTTAGTTTAAATAGGCGCCCACCTGTATAACGGGAGAAATATTTTCAGTCTTAGTTTAAATAGGTGCCCAGCTGTATAGCGAGAGGATTACTTTTCAGTCTTAGTTTAAATAGGCGCCCACCTGTATAGCGAGAGGAATACTTTTCAGTCTTAGTTTAAATAGGCGCCCACTTGTAATAATTAGAGGAATATTTTCATGTCTTCGTTTAAATAGGCGCCCACATGTATAATGAGAGGAATACTTTTCAGTCTTAGTTTAAATAGGCGTCCACCTGTATAATGAAAGGAATAGTTTCAGTCTTAGTTTAAATAGGCGCCCACCTGTATAACGAGAGGAATGTTTTCTGTCTTAGTTTAAATAGGCGCCCACCTGTATAGCGAGATGAATATTTTCAGTCTTAGTTTAAATAGGCACCCACCTGTATAACGAGAGGAATATTTTTCAGTCTTAGTTTAAATAGGCGCCCACCTGTATAATGAGAGGAATATTTTCAGTCTTAGTTTAAATAGGCGCCCACCTGTATAACGAGAGGAATGTTTTCAGTCTTAGTTTAAATAGGCGCCCACCTGTATAGCGAGAGGAATATTTTCAGTCTTAGTTTAAATAGGCGCCCACCTGTATAACGAGAGAAATACTTTTCAGTCTTAGTTTAAATAGGCGCCCACCTGTATAGCGAGAGGAATACTTTTCAGTCTTAGTTTAAATAGGCGCCCACCTGTATAACGAGAGGAATATTTTCAGTGTTAGTTTAAATAGGCGCCCACCTGTATAATGAGAGAAATAATTTCAGTCTTAGTTAAAATAGGCGCCCACCTGTATAACGAGAGGAATACTTTTCAGTCTTAGTTTAAATAGGCGTCCACCTGTATAATGAGAGGAATATTTTCAGTCTTAGTTTAAATAGGCGCCCACCTGTATAATGAGAGGAATATTTTCAGTGTTAGTTTAAATAGGCGCCCACCTGTATAACGAGAGGAATACTTTTCAGTCTTAGTTTAAATAGGCGCCCACCTGTATAATGAGAGGAATATTTTCGGTCTTAGTTTAAATAGGCGCCCACCTGTATAATGAGAGGAATTGTTTTCAGTCTTAGTTTAAATAGGCGCTCACCTGTATAACGAGAGGAATACTTTTCAGTCTTAGTTTAAATAGGCGCCCACCTGTATAATGAGAAATATTTTCAGTCTTAGTTTAAATAGGCGCCCACGTGTATAATGAAAGAAATATTTTCTGTCTTAGTTTAAATAGGCGCCCACCTGTATATCGAGAGGAATATTTTCAGTCTTAGTTTAAATAGGCGCCCACCTGTATAACGAGAGGAATATTTTCAGTCTTAGTTTAAATAGGCGCCCACCTGTATAATGAGAGGAATATTTTCAGTCTTAGTTTTAATAGGTGCCCACCTGTATAATGAGAGGAATATTTTCAGTCTTAGTTTAAATAGGCGCCCACCTGTATAACGAGAGGAATATTTTCAGTCTTTGTTTAAATAGGCGCCGACCTGTATAACGAGAGTAATATTTTCAGTCTTTGTTTAAATAGGCGCCCACCTATATAACGAGAGGAATATTTTCGGTCTTAGTTTAAATAGGCGCCCACCTGTATAACGAGAGGAATACTTTTCGGTCTTAGTTTAAATAGGCGCCCACCTGTATAACGAGAGAAATATTTTCAGTCTTAGTTTAAATAGGCGCCCACCTGTATAACGAGAGTAATATTTTTCAGTCTTAGTTTAAATAGGCGCCCACATGTATAACGAGAGGAATATTTTCAATCTTAGTTTAAATAGGCACCCACCTGTATAACGAGAGGAATATTTTCAGTCTTAGTTTAAATAGGCGCCCACCTGTATAATGAGAGAAATATTTTCGGTCTTAGTTTAAATAGGCGCCCACCTGTATAATGAGAGGAATATTTTCAGTCTTAGTTTAAATAGGCGCCCACCTGTATGACGAGAGGAATAATTTTCGGTCTTAGTTTAAATAGGCGCCCACCTGTATAATGAGAGGAGTATTTTCGGTCTTAGTTTAAATAGGCGCCCACCTGTATAATGAGAGGAATATTTTCGGTCTTTGTTTAAATAGGCGCCCACCTGTATAATGAGAGGAATATTTTCGGTCTTAATTTAAATAGGCGCCCACCTGTATAACGAGAGGAATACTTTTCAGTCTTAGTTTAAATAGGCGCCCACCTGTATAATGAGAGGAATATTTTCAGTCTTAGTTTAAATAAGCGCCCACCTGTATAATAAGAGGAATATTTTCAGTCTTAGTTTGATAGACGCCCACCTGTATAATGAGAGAAATATTTTCAGTCTTAGATTAAATAGGCGCCCACCTATATAACGAGAGGAATATTTTCAGTCTTAGTTTTGATAGGCGCCCACCTGTATAATGAGAAGAATATTTTCAGTCTTAGTTTAAATAGGCGCCCACCTGTATAACGAGGGGAATATTTTCAGTCTTAGTTTAAATAGGCGCCCACCTGTATTATGAGAGAAATATTTTCAGTCTTAGTTTTGATAGGCGCCCACCTGTATAATGAGAGGAATATTTTCAGTCTTAGTTTAAATAGGCGCCCACCTGTATAACGAGAGGAATATTTTCAGTCTTAGTTTAAATAGGCGCCCACCTGTATAACGAGAGGAATATTTTCAGTCTTAGTTTAAATAGGCGCCCACCTGTATAACGAGAGGAATACTTTTCAGTCTTAGTTTAAATAGGTACCCACCTGTATAATGAGAGGAATATTTTCAGTCTTAGTTTAAATAGGCGCCCACCTGTATAATGAGAGGAATGTTTTCAGTCTTAGTTTAAATAGGCGCCCACCTGTATAACGAGAGGAATGCATTTCAGTCTTAGTTTAAATAGGCGCTCACCTTTATAACGAGAGGAATATTTTAAGTCTTAGTTTAAATAGGCGCCCACCTATATAATGAGAGAAATATTTTCAGTCTTTGTTTTAATAGGCGCCCACCTGTATAATGAAAGAATATTTTCAGTCTTAGTTTAAATAGGCGCCCAATTGTATAATGAGAGGAATATTTTCAGTCTTAGTTTAAATAGGCGCCCACCTGTATAATGAGAGGAATATTTTCAGTCTTAGTTTAAATAGGCGCTCACCTGTATAATGATAGGAATATTTTCGGTATTAGTTTAAATAGGCGCCCACCTGTATAATGAGAGGAATGTTTTCAGTCTTAGTTTAAATAGGCGCCCACCTGTATAACGAGAGGAATACTTTTCAGTCTTAGTTTAAATAGGCGCCCACCTGTATAATGAGAGAAATATTTTCAGTCTTAGTTTAAATAGGCGCCCATCTGTATAATGAGAGAAATATTTTCAGTCTTAGTTTAAATAGACGCCCACCTGTATAACGAGAGGAATACTTTTCAGTCTTAGTTTAAATAGGCGCCCACCTGTATAATGAGAGGAATATTTTCAGTCTTAGTTTAAATAGGCACCCACCTGTATAACGAAAGGAATGTTTTCAGTCTTAGTTTAAATAGGCGCCCACCTGTATAACGAGAGGAATACTTTTCAGTCTTAGTTTAAATAGGTGCCCACCTGTATAATGAGAGGAATATTTTCAGTCTTAGTTGAAATAGGCGTCCACCTGTATAATGAGAGGAATGTTTTCAGTCTTAGTTTAAATAGGCGCCCTTCTATATAATGAGAGAATATTTTTAGTCTTAGTTTAAATTGGCGCCCACCTGTATTATGAGAGGAATATTTTCAGTCTTAGTTTAAAAAAGTGCCCACCTATATAACGAGAGAAATACTTTTCAGTCTTAGTTTAAATAGGCGTCCACCTGTATAATGAGAGGAATATTTTCAGTCTTAGTTTAAAAAGGCGCCCACCTGTATAATGAGAGGAATGTTTTCAGTCTTAGTTTAAATAGGCGCCCACCTGTATAATGAGAGGAATGTTTTCAGTCTTAGTTTAAATAGGCGCCTACCTGTATAACGAGAGGAATACTATTTAGTCTTAGTTTAAATAGGCGCCCACCTGTATAATGAGAGAAATATATTCAGTCTTAGTTTAAATAGGAGTCCACCTGTATAATGAGAGGAATATATCCAGTCTTAGTTTTGATAGGCGCCCACCTGTATATTGAGAGGAATATTTTCAGTCTTAGATTTGATAGGTGCCCACCTGTATAATGAGAGGAATATTTTCAGTCTTAGTTTAAATAGGCGCCCACCTGTATAACGAGAGGAATATTTTCAGTCTTAGTTTAAATAGGCGCCCACCTGTATAACGAGAGAAATACTTTTCAGTCTTAGTTTAAATAGGCGCCCACCTGTATAATGAGAGGAATATTTTCAGTCTTAGTTTAAATAGGCGCCCACCTGTATAATGAGAGGAATGTTTTCAGTCTTAGTTTTAATAGGCGCCCACCTGTATAACGAGAGGAATACTTTCCAGTCTTAGTTTAAATAGGCGTTCACCTGTATAACGAGAGAAATATTTTCAGTCTTAGTTTAAATAGGCGCCCACCTGTATAATGAGAGGAATATTTTCAGTCTTAGTTTTAATAGGCGCCCACCTGTATAATGAGAGGGAATATTTTCAGTCTTAGTTTAAATAGGCGCCCACCTGTATAATGAGAGGAATATTTTCAGTCTTAGTTTAAATAGGCGCCCACCTGTATAACGAGAGGAATATTTTCAGTCTTAGTTTAAATAGGCGTCCACCTGTATAACAAGAGAAATATTTTCAGTCTTAGTTTAAATAGGCGCCCACCTGTATAACGAGAGAATTACTTTTCAGTCTTAGTTTAAATAGGCGCCCTTCTATATAATGAGAGAATATTTTTAGTCTTAGTTTAAATTGGCGCCCACCTGTATTATGAGAGGAATATTTTCAGTCTTAGTTTAAAAAAGTGCCCACCTATATAACGAGAGAAATACTTTTCAGTCTTAGTTTAAATAGGCGTCCACCTGTATAATGAGAGGAATATTTTCAGTCTTAGTTTAAAAAGGCGCCTACCTGTATAATGAGAGGAATGTTTTCAGTCTTAGTTTAAATAGGCGCCCACCTGTATAATGAGAGGAATGTTTTCAGTCTTAGTTTAAATAGGCGCCCACCTGTATAACGAGAGGAATACTATTTAGTCTTAGTTTAAATAGGCGCCCACCTGTATAATGAGAGAAATATATTCAGTCTTAGTTTAAATAGGAGTCCACCTGTATAATGAGAGGAATATATCCAGTCTTAGTTTTGATAGGCGCCCACCTGTATATTGAGAGGAATATTTTCAGTCTTAGATTTGATAGGTGCCCACCTGTATAATGAGAGGAATATTTTCAGTCTTAGTTTAAATAGGCGCCCACCTGTATAACGAGAGGAATATTTTCAGTCTTAGTTTAAATAGGCGCCCACCTGTATAACGAGAGAAATACTTTTCAGTCTTAGTTTAAATAGGCGCCCACCTGTATAAGGAGAGGAATATTTTCAGTCTTAGTTTAAATAGGCGCCCACCTGTATAATGAGAGAAATGTTTTCAGTCTTAGTTTTAATAGGCGCCCACCTGTATAACGAGAGGAATACTTTTCAGTCTTAGTTTAAATAGGCGTTCACCTGTATAACGAGAGAAATATTTTCAGTCTTAGTTTAAATAGGCGCCCACCTGTATAATGAGAGGAATATTTTCAGTCTTAGTTTTAATAGGCGCCCACCTGTATAATGAGAGGGATATTTTCAGTCTTAGTTTAAATAGGCGCCCACCTGTATAATGAGAGGAATATTTTCAGTCTTAGTTTAAATAGGCGCCCACCTGTATAACGAGAGGAATATTTTCAGTCTTAGTTTAAATAGGCGTCCACCCGTATAACAAGAGAAATATTTTCAGTCTTAGTTTAAATAGGCGCCCACCTGTATAACGGGAGAAATATTTTCAGTCTTAGTTTAAATAGGTGCCCAGCTGTATAGCGAGAGGATTACTTTTCAGTCTTAGTTTAAATAGGCGCCCACCTGTATAGCGAGAGGAATACTTTTCAGTCTTAGTTTAAATAGGCGCCCACTTGTAATAATTAGAGGAATATTTTCATGTCTTCGTTTAAATAGGCGCCCACATGTATAATGAGAGGAATACTTTTCAGTCTTAGTTTAAATAGGCGTCCACCTGTATAATGAAAGGAATAGTTTCAGTCTTAGTTTAAATAGGCGCCCACCTGTATAACGAGAGGAATGTTTTCTGTCTTAGTTTAAATAGGCGCCCACCTGTATAGCGAGATGAATATTTTCAGTCTTAGTTTAAATAGGCACCCACCTGTATAACGAGAGGAATATTTTTCAGTCTTAGTTTAAATAGGCGCCCACCTGTATAATGAGAGGAATATTTTCAGTCTTAGTTTAAATAGGCGCCCACCTGTATAACGAGAGGAATGTTTTCAGTCTTAGTTTAAATAGGCGCCCACCTGTATAGCGAGAGGAATAATTTCAGTCTTAGTTTAAATAGGCGCCCACCTGTATAACGAGAGAAATACTTTTCAGTCTTAGTTTAAATAGGCGCCCACCTGTATAGCGAGAGGAATACTTTTCAGTCTTAGTTTAAATAGGCGCCCACCTGTATAATGAGAGGAATATTTTCAGTCTTAGTTTAAAAAGGCGCCCACCTGTATAATGAGAGGAATGTTTTCAGTCTTAGTTTAAATAGGCGCCCACCTGTATAATGAGAGGAATGTTTTCAGTCTTAGTTTAAATAGGCGCCCACCTGTATAACGAGAGGAATACTATTTAGTCTTAGTTTAAATAGGCGCCCACCTGTATAATGAGAGAAATATATTCAGTCTTAGTTTAAATAGGAGTCCACCTGTATAATGAGAGGAATATATCCAGTCTTAGTTTTGATAGGCGCCCACCTGTATATTGAGAGGAATATTTTCAGTCTTAGATTTGATAGGTGCCCACCTGTATAATGAGAGGAATATTTTCAGTCTTAGTTTAAATAGGCGCCCACCTGTATAACGAGAGGAATATTTTCAGTCTTAGTTTAAATAGGCGCCCACCTGTATAACGAGAGAAATACTTTTCAGTCTTAGTTTAAATAGGCGCCCACCTGTATAAGGAGAGGAATATTTTCAGTCTTAGTTTAAATAGGCGCCCACCTGTATAATGAGAGAAATGTTTTCAGTCTTAGTTTTAATAGGCGCCCACCTGTATAACGAGAGGAATACTTTTCAGTCTTAGTTTAAATAGGCGTTCACCTGTATAACGAGAGAAATATTTTCAGTCTTAGTTTAAATAGGCGCCCAGCTGTATAGCGAGAGGATTACTTTTCAGTCTTAGTTTAAATAGGCGCCCACCTGTATAGCGAGAGGAATACTTTTCAGTCTTAGTTTAAATAGGCGCCCACTTGTAATAATTAGAGGAATATTTTCATGTCTTCGTTTAAATAGGCGCCCACATGTATAATGAGAGGAATACTTTTCAGTCTTAGTTTAAATAGGCGTCCACCTGTATAATGAAAGGAATAGTTTCAGTCTTAGTTTAAATAGGCGCCCACCTGTATAACGAGAGGAATGTTTTCTGTCTTAGTTTAAATAGGCGCCCACCTGTATAGCGAGATGAATATTTTCAGTCTTAGTTTAAATAGGCACCCACCTGTATAACGAGAGGAATATTTTTCAGTCTTAGTTTAAATAGGCGCCCACCTGTATAATGAGAGGAATATTTTCAGTCTTAGTTTAAATAGGCGCCCACCTGTATAACGAGAGGAATGTTTTCAGTCTTAGTTTAAATAGGCGCCCACCTGTATAGCGAGAGGAATAATTTCAGTCTTAGTTTAAATAGGCGCCCACCTGTATAACGAGAGAAATACTTTTCAGTCTTAGTTTAAATAGGCGCCCACCTGTATAGCGAGAGGAATACTTTTCAGTCTTAGTTTAAATAGGCGCCCACCTGTATAATGAGAGGAATATTTTCAGTCTTAGTTTAAAAAGGCGCCCACCTGTATAATGAGAGGAATGTTTTCAGTCTTAGTTTAAATAGGCGCCCACCTGTATAATGAGAGGAATGTTTTCAGTCTTAGTTTAAATAGGCGCCCACCTGTATAACGAGAGGAATACTATTTAGTCTTAGTTTAAATAGGCGCCCACCTGTATAATGAGAGAAATATATTCAGTCTTAGTTTAAATAGGAGTCCACCTGTATAATGAGAGGAATATATCCAGTCTTAGTTTTGATAGGCGCCCACCTGTATATTGAGAGGAATATTTTCAGTCTTAGATTTGATAGGTGCCCACCTGTATAATGAGAGGAATATTTTCAGTCTTAGTTTAAATAGGCGCCCACCTGTATAACGAGAGGAATATTTTCAGTCTTAGTTTAAATAGGCGCCCACCTGTATAACGAGAGAAATACTTTTCAGTCTTAGTTTAAATAGGCGCCCACCTGTATAAGGAGAGGAATATTTTCAGTCTTAGTTTAAATAGGCGCCCACCTGTATAATGAGAGAAATGTTTTCAGTCTTAGTTTTAATAGGCGCCCACCTGTATAACGAGAGGAATACTTTTCAGTCTTAGTTTAAATAGGCGTTCACCTGTATAACGAGAGAAATATTTTCAGTCTTAGTTTAAATAGGCGCCCACCTGTATAATGAGAGGAATATTTTCAGTCTTAGTTTTAATAGGCGCCCACCTGTATAATGAGAGGGATATTTTCAGTCTTAGTTTAAATAGGCGCCCACCTGTATAATGAGAGGAATATTTTCAGTCTTAGTTTAAATAGGCGCCCACCTGTATAACGAGAGGAATATTTTCAGTCTTAGTTTAAATAGGCGTCCACCCGTATAACAAGAGAAATATTTTCAGTCTTAGTTTAAATAGGCGCCCACCTGTATAACGGGAGAAATATTTTCAGTCTTAGTTTAAATAGGTGCCCAGCTGTATAGCGAGAGGATTACTTTTCAGTCTTAGTTTAAATAGGCGCCCACCTGTATAGCGAGAGGAATACTTTTCAGTCTTAGTTTAAATAGGCGCCCACTTGTAATAATTAGAGGAATATTTTCATGTCTTCGTTTAAATAGGCGCCCACATGTATAATGAGAGGAATACTTTTCAGTCTTAGTTTAAATAGGCGTCCACCTGTATAATGAAAGGAATAGTTTCAGTCTTAGTTTAAATAGGCGCCCACCTGTATAACGAGAGGAATGTTTTCTGTTTTAGTTTAAATAGGCGCCCACCTGTATAGCGAGATGAATATTTTCAGTCTTAGTTTAAATAGGCACCCACCTGTATAACGAGAGGAATATTTTTCAGTCTTAGTTTAAATAGGCGCCCACCTGTATAATGAGAGGAATATTTTCAGTCTTAGTTTAAATAGGCGCCCACCTGTATAACGAGAGGAATGTTTTCAGTCTTAGTTTAAATAGGCGCCCACCTGTATAGCGAGAGGAATATTTTCAGTCTTAGTTTAAATAGGCGCCCACCTGTATAACGAGAGAAATACTTTTCAGTCTTAGTTTAAATAGGCGCCCACCTGTATAGCGAGAGGAATACTTTTCAGTCTTAGTTTAAATAGGCGCCCACCTGTATAACGAGAGGAATATTTTCAGTGTTAGTTTAAATAGGCGCCCACCTGTATAATGAGAGAAATAATTTCAGTCTTAGTTAAAATAGGCGCCCACCTGTATAACGAGAGGAATACTTTTCAGTCTTAGTTTAAATAGGCGTCCACCTGTATAATGAGAGGAATATTTTCAGTCTTAGTTTAAATAGGCGCCCACCTGTATAATGAGAGGAATATTTTCAGTGTTAGTTTAAATAGGCGCCCACCTGTATAACGAGAGGAATACTTTTCAGTCTTAGTTTAAATAGGCGCCCACCTGTATAATGAGAGGAATATTTTCGGTCTTAGTTTAAATAGGCGCCCACCTGTATAATGAGAGGAATGTTTTCAGTCTTAGTTTAAATAGGCGCTCACCTGTATAACGAGAGGAATACTTTTCAGTCTTAGTTTAAATAGGCGCCCACCTGTATAATGAGAAATATTTTCAGTCTTAGTTTAAATAGGCGCCCACGTGTATAATGAGAGAAATATTTTCTGTCTTAGTTTAAATAGGCGCCCACCTGTATATCGAGAGGAATATTTTCAGTCTTAGTTTAAATAGGCGCCCACCTGTATAACGAGAGGAATATTTTCAGTCTTAGTTTAAATAGGCGCCCACCTGTATAATGAGAGGAATATTTTCAGTCTTAGTTTTAATAGGTGCCCACCTGTATAATGAGAGGAATATTTTCAGTCTTAGTTTAAATAGGCGCCCACCTGTATAACGAGAGGAATATTTTCAGTCTTTGTTTAAATAGGCGCCGACCTGTATAATGAGAGTAATATTTTCAGTCTTTGTTTAATTAGGCGCCCACCTATATAACGAGAGGAATATTTTCGGTCTTAGTTTAAATAGGCGCCCAGCTGTATAACGAGAGGAATACTTTTCGGTCTTAGTTTAAATAGGCGCCCACCTGTATAACGAGAGAAATATTTTCAGTCTTAGTTTAAATATGCGCCCACCTGTATAACGAGAGTAATATTTTTCAGTCTTAGTTTAAATAGGCGCCCACATGTATAACGAGAGGAATATTTTCAATCTTAGTTTAAATAGGCACCCACCTGTATAACGAGAGGAATATTTTCAGTCTTAGTTTAAATAGGCGCCCACCTGTATAATGAGAGAAATATTTTCGGTCTTAGTTTAAATAGGCGCCCACCTGTATAATGAGAGGAATATTTTCAGTCTTAGTTTAAATAGGCGCCCACCTGTATGACGAGAGGAATAATTTTCGGTCTTAGTTTAAATAGGCGCCCACCTGTATAATGAGAGGAGTATTTTCGGTCTTAGTTTAAATAGGCGCCCACCTGTATAATGAGAGGAATATTTTCGGTCTTTGTTTAAATAGGCGCCCACCTGTATAATGAGAGGAATATTTTCGGTCTTAATTTAAATAGGCGCCCACCTGTATAACGAGAGGAATACTTTTCAGTCTTAGTTTAAATAGGCGCCCACCTGTATAATGAGAGGAATATTTTCAGTCTTAGTTTAAATAAGCGCCAACATGTATAATAAGAGGAATATTTTCAGTCTTAGTTTTGATAGACGCCCACCTGTATAATGAGAGAAATATTTTCAGTCTTAGATTAAATAGGCGCCCACCTATATAACGAGAGGAATATTTTCAGCCTTAGTTTTCATAGGCGCCCACCTGTATAATGAGAAGAATATTTTCAGTCTTAGTTTAAATAAGCGCCCACCTGTATAACGAGGGGAATATTTTCAGTCTTAGTTTAAATAGGCGCCCACCTGTATTATGAGAGAAATATTTTCAGTCTTAGTTTTGATAGGCGCCCACCTGTATAATGAGAGGAATATTTTCAGTCTTAGTTTAAATAGGCGCCCACCTGTATAACGAGAGGAATATTTTCAGTCTTAGTTTAAATAGGCGCCCACCTGTATAACGAGAGGAATATTTTCAGTCTTAGTTTAAATAGGCGCCCACCTGTATAACGAGAGGAATACTTTTCAGTCTTAGTTTAAATAGGTACCCACCTGTATAATGAGAGGAATATTTTCAGTCTTAGTTTAAATAGGCGCCCACCTGTATAATGAGAGGAATGTTTTCAGTCTTAGTTTAAATAGGCGCCCACCTGTATAACGAGAGAAATGCATTTCAGTCTTAGTTTAAATAGGCGCTCACCTTTATAACGAGAGGAATATTTTCAGTCTTAGTTTAAATAGGCGCCCACCTGTATAATGAGAGAAATATTTTCAGTCTTTGTTTTAATAGGCGCCCACCTGTATAATGAAAGAATATTTTCAGTCTTAGTTTAAATAGGCGCCCAATTGTATAATGAGAGGAATATTTTCAGTCTTAGTTTTAATAGGCGCCCACCTGTATATCGAGAGGAATATTTTCAGTCTTAGTTTAAATAGGCGCCCACCTGTATAACGAGAGGAATATTTTCAGTCTTAGTTTAAATAGGCGCCCACCTGTATAATGATAGGAATATTTTCAGTCTTAGTTTTAATAGGTGCCCACCTGTATAATGAGAGGAATATTTTCAGTCTTAGTTTAAATAGGCGCCCACCTGTATAACGAGAGAAATATTTTCAGTCTTTGTTTAAATAGGCGCCGACCTGTATAATGAGAGTAATATTTTCAGTCTTTGTTTAAATAGGCGCCCACCTATATAACGAGAGGAATATTTTCGGTCTTATTTTAAATAGGCGCCCACCTGTATAACGAGAGGAATACTTTTCGGTCTTAGTTTAAATAGGCGCCCACCTGTATAACGAGAGAAATATTTTCAGTCTTAGTTTAAATAGGCGCCCACCTGTATAACGAGAGTAATATTTTTCAGTCTTAGTTTAAATAGGCGCCCACATGTATAACGAGAGGAATATTTTCAATCTTAGTTTAAATAGGCACCCACCTGTATAACGAGAGGAATATTTTCAGTCTTAGTTTAAATAGGCGCCCACCTGTATAATGAGAGAAATATTTTCGGTCTTAGTTTAAATAGGCGCCCACCTGTATAATGAGAGGAATATTTTCAGTCTTAGTTTAAATAGGCGCCCACCTGTATGACGAGAGGAATAATTTTCGGTCTTAGTTTAAATAGGCGCCCACCTGTATAATGAGAGGAGTATTTTCGGTCTTAGTTTAAATAGGCGCCCACCTGTATAATGAGAGGAATATTTTCGGTCTTTGTTTAAATAGGCGCCCACCTGTATAATGAGAGGAATATTTTCGGTCCCACCTGTATAGCGAGAGGAATATTTTCAGTCTTAGTTTAAATAGGCGCCCACCTGTATAACGAGAGAAATACTTTTCAGTCTTAGTTTAAATAGGCGCCCACCTGTATAGCGAGAGGAATACTTTTCAGTCTTAGTTTAAATAGGCGTCCACCTGTATAATGAGAGGAATATTTTCAGTCTTAGTTTAAATAGGCGCCCACCTGTATAATGAGAGGAATATTTTCAGTGTTAGTTTAAATAGGCGCCCACCTGTATAACGAGAGGAATACTTTTCAGTCTTAGTTTAAATAGGCGCCCAGCTGTATAATGAGAGGAATATTTTCGGTCTTAGTTTAAATAGGCGCCCACCTGTATAATGAGAGGAATGTTTTCAGTCTTAGTTTAAATAGGCGCTCACCTGTATAACGAGAGGAATACTTTTCAGTCTTAGTTTAAATAGGCGCCCACCTGTATAATGAGAAATATTTTCAGTCTTAGTTTAAATAGGCGCCCACGTGTATAATGAGAGAAATATTTTCTGTCTTAGTTTAAATAGGCGCCCACCTGTATATCGAGAGGAATATTTTCAGTCTTAGTTTAAATAGGCGCCCACCTGTATAACGAGAGGAATATTTTCAGTCTTAGTTTAAATAGGCGCCCACCTGTATAATGAGAGGAATACTTTTCAGTCTTAGTTTAAATAGGCGTCCACCTGTATAATGAGAGGAATATTTTCAGTCTTAGTTTAAATAGGCGCCCACCTGTATAATGAGAGGAATATTTTCAGTGTTAGTTTAAATAGGCGCCCACCTGTATAATGAGAGGAATATTTTCAGTGTTAGTTTAAATAGGCGCCCACCTGTATAATGAGAGGAATACTTTTCAGTCTTAGTTTAAATAGGCGCCCACCTGTATAATGAGAGGAATATTTTCGGTCTTTGTTTAAATAGGCGCCCACCTGTATAATGAGAGGAATATTTTCGGTCTTAATTTAAATAGGCGCCCACCTGTATAGCGAGAGGAATATTTTCAGTCTTAGTTTAAATAGGCGCCCACCTGTATAACGAGAGAAATACTTTTCAGTCTTAGTTTAAATAGGCGCCCACCTGTATAGCGAGAGGAATACTTTTCAGTCTTAGTTTAAATAGGCGTCCACCTGTATAATGAGAGGAATATTTTCAGTCTTAGTTTAAATAGGCGCCCACCTGTATAATGAGAGGAATATTTTCAGTGTTAGTTTAAATAGGCGCCCACCTGTATAACGAGAGGAATACTTTTCAGTCTTAGTTTAAATAGGCTCCCACCTGTATAATGAGAGGAATATTTTCGGTCTTAGTTTAAATAGGCGCCCACCTGTATAATGAGAGGAATGTTTTCAGTCTTAGTTTAAATAGGCGCTCACCTGTATAACGAGAGGAAATACTTTTCAGTCTTAGTTTAAATAGGCGCCCACCTGTATAATGAGAAATATTTTCAGTCTTAGTTTAAATAGGCGCCCACGTGTATAATGAGAGAAATATTTTCTGTCTTAGTTTAAATAGGCGCCCACCTGTATATCGAGAGGAATATTTTCAGTCTTAGTTTAAATAGGCGCCCACCTGTATAACGAGAGGAATATTTTCAGTCTTAGTTAAAATAGGCGCCCACCTGTATAACGAGAGGAATACTTTTCAGTCTTAGTTTAAATAGGCGTCCACCTGTATAATGAGAGGAATATTTTCAGTCTTAGTTTAAATAGGCGCCCACCTGTATAATGAGAGGAATATTTTCAGTGTTAGTTTAAATAGGCGCCCACCTGTATAACGAGAGGAATACTTTTCAGTCTTAGTTTAAATAGGCGCCCACCTGTATAATGAGAGGAATATTTTCGGTCTTAGTTTAAATAGGCGCCCACCTGTATAATGAGAGGAATGTTTTCAGTCTTAGTTTAAATAGGCGCTCACCTGTATAACGAGAGGAATACTTTTCAGTCTTAGTTTAAATAGGCGCCCACCTGTATAATGAGAAATATTTTCAGTCTTAGTTTAAATAGGCGCCCACGTGTATAATGAGAGAAATATTTTCTGTCTTAGTTTAAATAGGCGCCCACCTGTATATCGAGAGGAATATTTTCAGTCTTAGTTTAAATAGGCGCCCACCTGTATAACGAGAGGAATATTTTCAGTCTTAGTTTAAATAGGCGCCCACCTGTATAATGAGAGGAATATTTTCAGTCTTAGTTTTAATAGGTGCCCACCTGTATAATGAGAGGAATATTTTCAGTCTTAGTTTAAATAGGCGCCCACCTGTATAACGAGAGGAATATTTTCAGTCTTTGTTTAAATAGGCGCCGACCTGTATAATGAGAGTAATATTTTCAGTCTTTGTTTAAATAGGCGCCCACCTATATAACGAGAGGAATATTTTCGGTCTTAGTTTAAATAGGCGCCCACCTGTATAACGAGAGGAATACTTTTCGGTCTTAGTTTAAATAGGCGCCCACCTGTATAACGAGAGAAATATTTTCAGTCTTAGTTTAAATAGGCGCCCACCTGTATAACGAGAGTAATATTTTTCAGTCTTAGTTTAAATAGGCGCCCACATGTATAACGAGAGGAATATTTTCAATCTTAGTTTAAATAGGCACCCACCTGTATAACGAGAGGAATATTTTCAGTCTTAGTTTAAATAGGCGCCCACCTGTATAATGAGAGAAATATTTTCGGTCTTAGTTTAAATAGGCGCCCACCTGTATAATGAGAGGAATATTTTCAGTCTTAGTTTAAATAGGCGCCCACCTGTATGACGAGAGGAATAATTTTCGGTCTTAGTTTAAATAGGCGCCCACCTGTATAATGAGAGGAGTATTTTCGGTCTTAGTTTAAATAGGCGCCCACCTGTATAATGAGAGGAATATTTTCGGTATTAGTTTAAATAGGCGCCCACCTGTATAATGAGAGGAATATTTTCAGTCTTAGTTTAAATAGGCGCCCACATGTATAATCAGAGGAATATTTTCAGTCTTAGTTTATATAGGCACCCACCTGTATAATTAGAGGAATATTTTCGGTCTTAGTTTAAATAGGCGCCCACCTGTACAATGAGAGAAATATTTTCAGTCTTAGTTTAAATAGGCGCCCACCTATATGACGAGAGGAATAATTTTCGGTCTTAGTTTAAATAGGCGCCCACCTGTATAACGAGAGGATTATTTTTTGTCTTAGTTTAAATAGGCGCCCACCTGTATAATGAGAGGAATATTTTCATTCTTAGTTTAAATAGGCGCCCACCTGTATAATGAGAGAAATATTTTCAGTCTTAGTTTAAATAGGCGCCCATCTGTATAATGAGAGAAATATTTTCAGTCTTAGTTTAAATAGACGCCCACCTGTATAACGAGAGGAATACTTTTCAATCTTAGTTTAAATAGGCGCCCACCTGTATAATGAGAGGAATGTTTTCAGTCTTAGTTTAAATAGGCGCCCACCTGTATAACGAGAGGAATACATTTCAGTCTTAGTTTAAATAGGCGCTCACCTTTATAACGAGAGGAATATTTTCAGTCTTAGTTTAAATAGGCGCCCACCTGTATAATGAGAGAAATATTTTCAGTCTTTGTTTTAATAGGCGCCCACCTGTATAATGAGAGAATATTTTCAGTCTTAGTTTAAATAGGCGCCCACTTGTATAATGAGAGGAATATTTTCAGTCTTAGTTTAAATAGGCGCCCACCTGTATAATGAGAGGAATATTTTAAGTCTTAGTTTAAATAGGCGCCCACCTGTATAATGAGAGGAATATTTTCGGTCTTAGTTTAAATAGGCGCCCACCTCTATAATGAGAGGAATGTTTTCAGTCTTAGTTTAAATAGGCGCCCACCTGTATAACGAGAGGAATACTTTTCAGTCTTAGTTTAAATAGGCGCCCACCTGTATAATGAGAGAAATATTTTCAGTCTTAGTTTAAATAGGCGCCCACCTGTATAATGAGAGAAATATTTTCAGTCTTAGTTTAAATAGGCGCCCACCTGTATGACGAGAGGAATAATTTTCGGTCTTAGTTTAAATAGGCGCCCACCTGTATAACGAGAGGAATATTTTTGGTCTTAGTTTAAATAGGCGCCCACCTGTATAACGAGAGGAATATTTTCGGTATTAGTTTAAATAGGCGCCCACCTGTATAATGAGAGGAATGTTTTCAGTCTTAGTTTAAATAGGCGCCCACCTGTATAACGAGAGGAATACTTTTCAGTCTTAGTTTAAATAGGCGCCCACCTGTATAATGAGAGAAATATTTTCAGTCTTAGTTTAAATAGGCGCCCATCTGTATAATGAGAGAAATATTTTCAGTCTTAGTTTAAATAGACGCCCACCTGTATAACGAGAGAAATACTTTTCAGTCTTAGTTTAAATAGGCGCCCACCTGTATAATGAGAGGAATATTTTCAGTCTTAGTTTAAATAGGCACCCACCTGTATAACGAAAGGAATGTTTTCAGTCTTAGTTTAAATAGGCGCCCACCTGTATAACGAGAGGAATACTTTTCAGTCTTAGTTTAAATAGGTGCCCACCTGTATAATGAGAGGAATATTTTCAGTCTTAGTTTAAATAGGCGCCCACCTGTATAACGAGAGGAATACATTTCAGTCTTAGTTTAAATAGGCGCTCAACTTTATAACGAGAGGAATATTTTCAGTCTTAGTTTAAATAGGCGCTCACCTTTATAACGAGAGGAATATTTTCAGTCTTAGTTTAAATAGGCGCCCACCTGTATAATGAGAGAAATATTTTCAGTCTTTGTTTTAATAGGCGCCCACCTGTATAATGAGAGAATATTTTCAGTCTTAGTTTAAATAGGCGCCCACTTGTATAATGAGAGGAATATTTTCAGTCTTAGTTTAAATAGGCGCCCACCTGTATAATGAGAGGAATATTTTAAGTCTTAGTTTAAATAGGCGCCCACCTGTATAATGAGAGGAATATTTTCGGTCTTAGTTTAAATAGGCGCCCACCTCTATAATGAGAGGAATGTTTTCAGTCTTAGTTTAAATAGGCGCCCACCTGTATAACGAGAGGAATACTTTTCAGTCTTAGTTTAAATAGGCGCCCACCTGTATAATGAGAGAAATATTTTCAGTCTTAGTTTAAATAGGCGCCCACCTGTATAATGAGAGAAATATTTTCAGTCTTAGTTTAAATAGGCGCCCACCTGTATGACGAGAGGAATAATTTTCGGTCTTAGTTTAAATAGGCGCCCACCTGTATAACGAGAGGAATATTTTTGGTCTTAGTTTAAATAGGCGCCCACCAGTATAATGAGAGGAATATTTTCGGTCTTTGTTTAAATAGGCGCCCACCTGTATAACGAGAGGAATATTTTCAGTCTTAGTTTAAATAGACGCCCACCTGTATAACGAGAGGAATAGTTTTCAGTCTTAGTTTAAATAGGCGCCCACCTGTATAATGAGAGGAATATTTTCAGTCTTAGTTTAAATAGGCGCCCACATGTATAATCAGAGGAATATTTTCAGTCTTAGTTTATATAGGCACCCACCTGTATAATTAGAGGAATATTTTCGGTCTTAGTTTAAATAGGCGCCCACCTGTATAATGAGAGAAATATTTTCAGTCTTAGTTTAAATAGGCGCCCACCTGTATGACGAGAGGAATAATTTTCGGTCTTAGTTTAAATAGGCGCCCACCTGTATAACGAGAGGATTATTTTTTGTCTTAGTTTAAATAGGCGCCCACCTGTATAATGAGAGGAATATTTTCATTCTTAGTTTAAATAGGCGCCCACCTGTATAATGAGAGAAATATTTTCAGTCTTAGTTTAAATAGGCGCCCATCTGTATAATGAGAGAAATATTTTCAGTCTTAGTTTAAATAGACGCCCACCTGTATAACGAGAGTAATACTTTTCAGTCTTAGTTTAAATAGGCGCCCACCTGTATAATGAGAGGAATATTTTCAGTCTTAGTTTAAATAGGCACCCACCTGTATAACGAAAGGAATGTTTTCAGTCTTAGTTTAAATAGGCGCCCACCTGTATAACGAGAGGAATACTTTTCAGTCTTAGTTTAAATAGGTGCCCACCTGTATAATGAGAGGAATATTTTCAGTCTTAGTTTAAATAGGCGCCCACCTGTATAACGAGAGGAATACATTTCAGTCTTAGTTTAAATAGGCGCTCAACTTTATAACGAGAGGAATATTTTCAGTCTTAGTTTAAATAGGCGCCCACCTGTATAATGAGAGAAATATTTTCAGTCTTTGTTTTAATAGGCGCCCACCTGTATAATGAGAGAATATTTTCAGTCTTAGTTTAAATAGGCGCCCACTTGTATAATGAGAGGAATATTTTCAGTCTTAGTTTAAATAGGCGCCCACCTGTATAATGAGAGGAATATTTTAAGTCTTAGTTTAAATAGGCGCCCACCTGTATAATGAGAGGAATATTTTCGGTCTTAGTTTAAATAGGCGCCCACCTGTATAATGAGAGGAATGTTTTCAGTCTTAGTTTAAATAGGCGCCCACCTGTATAACGAGAGGAATACTTTTCAGTCTTAGTTTAAATAGGCGCCCACCTGTATAATAAGAGAAATATTTTCAGTCTTAGTTTAAATAGGCGCCCACCTGTATAATGAGAGAAATATTTTCAGTCTTAGTTTAAATAGGCGCCCACCTGTATGACGAGAGGAATAATTTTCGGTCTTAGTTTAAATAGGCGCCCACCTGTATAACGAGAGGAATATTTTTGGTCTTAGTTTAAATAGGCGCCCACCTGTATAATGAGAGGAATATTTTTGGTCTTTGTTTAAATAGGCGCCCACCTGTATAACGAGAGGAATATTTTTCAGTCTTAGTTTAAATAGGCGCCCACCTGTATAATGAGAGGAATATTTTCAGTCTTAGTTTAAATAGGCGCCCACATGTATAATCAGAGGAATATTTTCAGTCTTAGTTTAAATAGGCACCCACCTGTATAATTAGAGGAATATTTTCAGTCTTAGTTTAAATAGGTGCCCACCTGTATAATGAGAGGATTATTTTCAGTCTTAGTTTTAATAGGCGCCCACCTGTATAATGAGAGGAATATTTTCATTCTTAGTTTAAATAGGCGCCCACCTGTAATAATGAGAGGAATATTTTTATGTCTTAGTTTAAATAGGCGCCCACCTGTATAATGAGAGGAATATTTTCAGTCTTAGTTTAAATAGGCGCCCACCTGTATAACGAGAGGAATAATTTTCAGTCTTAGTTTAAATAGGCGCCCACCTGTATAATGAGAGGAATATTTTAAGTCTTAGTTTAAATAGGCGCCCACCTGTAATAATGAGAGGAATATTTTTATGTCTTAGTTTAAATAGGCGCCCACCTGTATAATGAGAGGAATATTTTCAGTCTTACTTTAAATAGGCACCCACCTGTATAATGAGAGGAATATTTTAAGTCTTAGTTTAAATAGGCGCCCACCTGTATAACGAGAGGAATATTTTCGGTATTAGTTTAAATAGGCGCCCACCTGTATAATGAGAGGAATGTTTTCAGTCTTAGTTTAAATAGGCGCCCACCTGTATAACGAGAGGAATACTTTTCAGTCTTAGTTTAAATAGGCGCCCACCTGTATAATGAGAGAAATATTTTCAGTCTTAGTTTAAATAGGCGCCCACCTGTATAATGAGAGAAATATTTTCAGTCTTAGTTTAAATAGACGCCCACCTGTATAACGAGAGAAATACTTTTCAGTCTTAGTTTAAATAGGCGCCCACCTGTATAATGAGAGGAATATTTTCAGTCTTAGTTTAAATAGACACCCACCTGTATAACGAAAGGAATGTTTTTAGTCTTAGTTTAAATAGGCGCCCACCTGTATAACGAGAGGAATAATTTTCGGTCTTAGTTTAAATAGGCGCCCACCTGTATAACGAGAGGAATATTTTTGGTCTTAGTTTAAATAGGCGCCCACCTGTATAATGAGAGGAATATTTTCAGTCTTAGTTTAAATAGGCGCCCACCTGTATAACGAGAGGAATACATTTCAGTCTTAGTTTAAATATGCGCTCACCTTTATAACGAGAGGAATATTTTCAGTCTTAGTTTAAATAGGCGCCCACCTGTAATAATGAGAGGAATATTTTTATGTCTTAGTTTAAATAGGCGCCCACCTGTATAATGAGAGGAATATTTTCAGTCTTAGTTTAAATAGGCACCCACCTGTATAATGAGAGGAATATTTTAAGTCTTAGTTTAAATAGGCGCCCACCTGTATAATGAGAGAAATATTTTCAGTCTTAGTTTAAATAGGCGCCCACCTGTATGACGAGAGGAATAATTTTCGGTCTTAGTTTAAATAGGCGCCCACCTGTATAACGAGAGGATTATTTTTTGTCTTAGTTTAAATAGGCGCCCACCTGTATAATGAGAGGAATATTTTCATTCTTAGTTTAAATAGGCGCCCACCTGTATAATGAGAGAAATATTTTCAGTCTTAGTTTAAATAGGCGCCCACCTGTATAATGAGAGGAATATTTTCAGTCTTAGTTTAAATAGGCACCCACCTGTATAACGAAAGGAATGTTTTCAGTCTTAGTTTAAATAGGCGCCCACCTGTATAACGAGAGGAATACTTTTCAGTCTTAGTTTAAATAGGTGCCCACCTGTATAATGAGAGGAATATTTTCAGTCTTAGTTTAAATAGGCGCCCACCTGTATAACGAGAGGAATACATTTCAGTCTTAGTTTAAATAGGCGCTCAACTTTATAACGAGAGGAATATTTTCAGTCTTAGTTTAAATAGGCGCCCACCTGTATAATGAGAGAAATATTTTCAGTCTTTGTTTTAATAGGCGCCCACCTGTATAATGAGAGAATATTTTCAGTCTTAGTTTAAATAGGCGCCCACTTGTATAATGAGAGGAATATTTTCAGTCTTAGTTTAAATAGGCGCCCACCTGTATAATGAGAGGAATATTTTAAGTCTTAGTTTAAATAGGCGCTCACCTGTATAACGAGAGGAATATTTTCGGTATTAGTTTAAATAGGCGCCCACCTGTATAATGAGAGGAATGTTTTCAGTCTTAGTTTAAATAGGCGCCCACCTGTATAACGAGAGGAATACTTTTCAGTCTTAGTTTAAATAGGCGCCCACCTGTATAATAAGAGAAATATTTTCAGTCTTAGTTTAAATAGGCGCCCACCTGTATAATGAGAGAAATATTTTCAGTCTTAGTTTAAATAGGCGCCCACCTGTATGACGAGAGGAATAATTTTCAGTCTTAGTTTAAATAGGCGCCCACCTGTATAATAAGAGAAATATTTTCAGTCTTAGTTTAAATAGGCGCCCACCTGTATAATGAGAGAAATATTTTCAGTCTTAGTTTAAATAGGCGCCCACCTGTATGACGAGAGGAATAATTTTCGGTCTTAGTTTAAATAGGCGCCCACCTGTATAACGAGAGGAATATTTTTGGTCTTAGTTTAAATAGGCGCCCACCTGTATAATGAGAGGAATATTTTTGGTCTTTGTTTAAATAGGCGCCCACCTGTATAACGAGAGGAATATTTTTCAGTCTTAGTTTAAATAGGCGCCCACCTGTATAATGAGAGGAATATTTTCAGTCTTAGTTTAAATAGGCGCCCACATGTATAATCAGAGGAATATTTTCAGTCTTAGTTTAAATAGGCACCCACCTGTATAATTAGAGGAATATTTTCAGTCTTAGTTTAAATAGGTGCCCACCTGTATAATGAGAGGATTATTTTCAGTCTTAGTTTTAATAGGCGCCCACCTGTATAATGAGAGGAATATTTTCATTCTTAGTTTAAATAGGCGCCCACCTGTAATAATGAGAGGAATATTTTTATGTCTTAGTTTAAATAGGCGCCCACCTGTATAATGAGAGGAATATTTTCAGTCTTAGTTTAAATAGGCGCCCACCTGTATAACGAGAGGAATAATTTTCAGTCTTAGTTTAAATAGGCGCCACCTGTATAATGAGAGGAATATTTTAAGTCTTAGTTTAAATAGGCGCCCACCTGTAATAATGAGAGGAATATTTTTATGTCTTAGTTTAAATAGGCGCCCACCTGTATAATGAGAGGAATATTTTCAGTCTTACTTTAAATAGGCACCCACCTGTATAATGAGAGGAATATTTTAAGTCTTAGTTTAAATAGGCGCCCACCTGTATAACGAGAGGAATATTTTCGGTATTAGTTTAAATAGGCGCCCACCTGTATAATGAGAGGAATGTTTTCAGTCTTAGTTTAAATAGGCGCCCACCTGTATAACGAGAGGAATACTTTTCAGTCTTAGTTTAAATAGGCGCCCACCTGTATAATGAGAGAAATATTTTCAGTCTTAGTTTAAATAGGCGCCCACCTGTATAATGAGAGAAATATTTTCAGTCTTAGTTTAAATAGACGCCCACCTGTATAACGAGAGAAATACTTTTCAGTCTTAGTTTAAATAGGCGCCCACCTGTATAATGAGAGGAATATTTTCAGTCTTAGTTTAAATAGACACCCACCTGTATAACGAAAGGAATGTTTTTAGTCTTAGTTTAAATAGGCGCCCACCTGTATAACGAGAGGAATAATTTTCGGTCTTAGTTTAAATAGGCGCCCACCTGTATAACGAGAGGAATATTTTTGGTCTTAGTTTAAATAGGCGCCCACCTGTATAATGAGAGGAATATTTTCAGTCTTAGTTTAAATAGGCGCCCACCTGTATAACGAGAGGAATACATTTCAGTCTTAGTTTAAATATGCGCTCACCTTTATAACGAGAGGAATATTTTCAGTCTTAGTTTAAATAGGCGCCCACCTGTAATAATGAGAGGAATATTTTTATGTCTTAGTTTAAATAGGCGCCCACCTGTATAATGAGAGGAATATTTTCAGTCTTAGTTTAAATAGGCACCCACCTGTATAATGAGAGGAATATTTTAAGTCTTAGTTTAAATAGGCGCCCACCTGTATAATGAGAGAAATATTTTCAGTCTTAGTTTAAATAGGCGCCCATCTGTATGACGAGAGGAATAATTTTCGGTCTTAGTTTAAATAGGCGCCCACCTGTATAACGAGAGGATTATTTTTTGTCTTAGTTTAAATAGGCGCCCACCTGTATAATGAGAGGAATATTTTCATTCTTAGTTTAAATAGGCGCCCACCTGTATAATGAGAGAAATATTTTCAGTCTTAGTTTAAATAGGCGCCCACCTGTATAATGAGAGGAATATTTTCAGTCTTAGTTTAAATAGGCACCCACCTGTATAACGAAAGGAATGTTTTCAGTCTTAGTTTAAATAGGCGCCCACCTGTATAACGAGAGGAATACTTTTCAGTCTTAGTTTAAATAGGTGCCCACCTGTATAATGAGAGGAATATTTTCAGTCTTAGTTTAAATAGGCGCCCACCTGTATAACGAGAGGAATACATTTCAGTCTTAGTTTAAATAGGCGCTCAACTTTATAACGAGAGGAATATTTTCAGTCTTAGTTTAAATAGGCGCCCACCTGTATAATGAGAGAAATATTTTCAGTCTTTGTTTTAATAGGCGCCCTCCTGTATAATGAGAGAATATTTTCAGTCTTAGTTTAAATAGGCGCCCACTTGTATAATGAGAGGAATATTTTCAGTCTTAGTTTAAATAGGCGCCCACCTGTATAATGAGAGGAATATTTTAAGTCTTAGTTTAAATAGGCGCCCACCTGTATAATGAGAGGAATATTTTCGGTCTTAGTTTAAATAGGCGCCCACCTGTATAATGAGAGGAATGTTTTCAGTCTTAGTTTAAATAGGCGCCCACCTGTATAACGAGAGGAATACTTTTCAGTCGTAGTTTAAATAGGCGCCCACCTGTATAATGAGAGGAATATTTTCAGTCTTAGTTTAAATAGGCGCCCACCTGTATAATGAGAGAAATATTTTCAGTCTTAGTTTAAATAGGCGCCCACCTGTATGACGAGAGGAATAATTTTCGGTCTTAGTTTAAATAGGCGCCCACCTGTATAACGAGAGGAATATTTTTGGTCTTAGTTTAAATAGGCGCCCACCTGTATAATGAGAGGAATATTTTTGGTCTTTGTTTAAATAGGCGCCCACCTGTATAACGAGAGGAATATTTTTCAGTCTTAGTTTAAATAGGCGCCCACCTGTATAATGAGAGGAATATTTTCAGTCTTAGTTTAAATAGGCGCCCACATGTATAATCAGAGGAATATTTTCAGTCTTAGTTTAAATAGGCACCCACCTGTATAATTAGAGGAATATTTTCAGTCTTAGTTTAAATAGGTGCCCACCTGTATAATGAGAGGATTATTTTCAGTCTTAGTTTTAATAGGCGCCCACCTGTATAATGAGAGGAATATTTTCATTCTTAGTTTAAATAGGCGCCCACCTGTAATAATGAGAGGAATATTTTTATGTCTTAGTTTAAATAGGCGCCCACCTGTATAATGAGAGGAATATTTTCAGTCTTAGTTTAAATAGGCGCCCACCTGTATAACGAGAGGAATAATTTTCAGTCTTAGTTTAAATAGGCGCCCACCTGTATAATGAGAGGAATATTTTAAGTCTTAGTTTAAATAGGCGCCCACCTGTAATAATGAGAGGAATATTTTTATGTCTTAGTTTAAATAGGCGCCCACCTGTATAATGAGAGGAATATTTTCAGTCTTACTTTAAATAGGCACCCACCTGTATAATGAGAGGAATATTTTAAGTCTTAGTTTAAATAGGCGCCCACCTGTATAACGAGAGGAATATTTTCGGTATTAGTTTAAATAGGCGCCCACCTGTATAATGAGAGGAATGTTTTCAGTCTTAGTTTAAATAGGCGCCCACCTGTATAACGAGAGGAATACTTTTCAGTCTTAGTTTAAATAGGCGCCCACCTGTATAATGAGAGAAATATTTTCAGTCTTAGTTTAAATAGGCGCCCACCTGTATAATGAGAGAAATATTTTCAGTCTTAGTTTAAATAGACGCCCACCTGTATAACGAGAGAAATACTTTTCAGTCTTAGTTTAAATAGGCGCCCACCTGTATAATGAGAGGAATATTTTCAGTCTTAGTTTAAATAGACACCCACCTGTATAACGAAAGGAATGTTTTTAGTCTTAGTTTAAATAGGCGCCCACCTGTATAACGAGAGGAATACTTTTAAGTCTTAGTTTAAATAGGCGCCCACCTATATAACGAGAGGAATAATTTTCGGTCTTAGTTTAAATAGGCGCCCACCTGTATAATGAGAGGAATATTTTCAGTCTTAGTTTAAATAGGCGCCCACCTGTATAACGAGAGGAATACATTTCAGTCTTAGTTTAAATATGCGCTCACCTTTATAACGAGAGGAATATTTTCAGTCTTAGTTTAAATAGGCGCCCACCTGTAATAATGAGAGGAATATTTTTATGTCTTAGTTTAAATAGGATCCCACCTGTATAATGAGAGGAATATTTTCAGTCTTAGTTTAAATAGGCACCCACCTGTATAATGAGAGGAATATTTTAAGTCTTAGTTTAAATAGGCGCCCACCTGTATAACGAGAGGAATATTTTCGGTATTAGTTTAAATAGGCGCCCACCTGTATAATGAGAGGAATGTTTTCAGTCTTAGTTTAAATAGGCGCCCACCTGTATAACGAGAGGAATACTTTTCAGTCTTAGTTTAAATAGGCGCCCACCTGTATAATGAGAGTAATATTTTTCAGTCTTAGTTCAAATAGGCGCCCACATGTATAACGAGAGGAATATTTTCAATCTTAGTTTAAATAGGCACCCACCTGTATAATTAGAGGAATATTTTCAGTCTTAGTTTAAATAGGTGCCCACCTGTATAATGAGAGGATTATTTTCAGTCTTAGTTTTAATAGGCGCCCACCTGTATAATGAGAGGAATATTTTCATTCTTAGTTTAAATAGGCGCCCACCTGTAATAATGAGAGGAATATTTTTATGTCTTAGTTTAAATAGGCGCCCACCTGTATAATGAGAGGAATATTTTCAGTCTTAGTTTAAATAGGCGCCCACCTGTATAACGAGAGGAATAATTTTCAGTCTTAGTTTAAATAGGCGCCCACCTGTATAATGAGAGGAATATTTTAAGTCTTAGTTTAAATAGGCGCCCACCTGTAATAATGAGAGGAATATTTTTATGTCTTAGTTTAAATAGGCGCCCACCTGTATAATGAGAGGAATATTTTCAGTCTTACTTTAAATAGGCACCCACCTGTATAATGAGAGGAATATTTTAAGTCTTAGTTTAAATAGGCGCCCACCTGTATAACGAGAGGAATATTTTCGGTATTAGTTTAAATAGGCGCCCACCTGTATAATGAGAGGAATGTTTTCAGTCTTAGTTTAAATAGGCGCCCACCTGTATAACGAGAGGAATACTTTTCAGTCTTAGTTTAAATAGGCGCCCACCTGTATAATGAGAGAAATATTTTCAGTCTTAGTTTAAATAGGCGCCCACCTGTATAATGAGAGAAATATTTTCAGTCTTAGTTTAAATAGACGCCCACCTGTATAACGAGAGAAATACTTTTCAGTCTTAGTTTAAATAGGCGCCCACCTGTATAATGAGAGGAATATTTTCAGTCTTAGTTTAAATAGACACCCACCTGTATAACGAAAGGAATGTTTTTAGTCTTAGTTTAAATAGGCGCCCACCTGTATAACGAGAGGAATACTTTTAAGTCTTAGTTTAAATAGGCGCCCACCTATATAACGAGAGTAATAATTTTCGGTCTTAGTTTAAATAGGCGCCCACCTGTATAATGAGAGGAATATTTTCAGTCTTAGTTTAAATAGGCGCCCACCTGTATAACGAGAGGAATACATTTCAGTCTTAGTTTAAATATGCGCTCACCTTTATAACGAGAGGAATATTTTCAGTCTTAGTTTAAATAGGCGCCCACCTGTAATAATGAGAGGAATATTTTTATGTCTTAGTTTAAATAGGATCCCACCTGTATAATGAGAGGAATATTTTCAGTCTTAGTTTAAATAGGCACCCACCTGTATAATGAGAGGAATATTTTAAGTCTTAGTTTAAATAGGCGCCCACCTGTATAACGAGAGGAATATTTTCGGTATTAGTTTAAATAGGCGCCCACCTGTATAATGAGAGGAATGTTTTCAGTCTTAGTTTAAATAGGCGCCCACCTGTATAACGAGAGGAATACTTTTCAGTCTTAGTTTAAATAGGCGCCCACCTGTATAATGAGAGAAATATTTTCAGACTTAGTTTAAATAGGCGCCCACCTGTATAATGAGAGAAATATTTTCAGTCTTAGTTAAATAGACGCCCACCTGTATAACGAGAGGAATACTTTTCAGTCTTAGTTTAAATAGGCGCCCACCTGTATAATGAGAGGAATATTTTCAGTCTTAGTTTAAATAGACACCCACCTGTATAACGAGAGGAATACTTTTCAGTCTTAGTTTAAATAGGCGCCCACCTGTATAATGAGAGGAATATTTTCAGTCTTAGTTTAAATAGGCGTCCACCTGTATAATGAGAGGAATGTTTTCAGTCTTAGTATAAATAGGCGTCCACCTGTATAACGAGAGGAATACATTTCAGTCTTAGTTTAAATAGGCGCTCACCTTTATAACGAGAGGAATATTTTCAGTCTTAGTTTAAATAGGCGCCCACCTGTATAATGAGAGAAATATTTTCAGTCTTTGTTTTAATAGGCGCCCACCTGTATAATGAGAGAATATTTTCAGTCTTAGTTTAAATAGGCGCCCACCTGTATAATGAGAGGAATATTTTCAGTCTTAGTTTAAATAGGCGCCCACCTGTATAATGAGAGGAATATTTTCAGTCTTAGTTTAAATAGGCGCCCACCTGTATAATGAGAGGAATGTTTTCAGTCTTAGTTTAAATAGGCGCCCACCTGTATAACGAGAGGAATACTTTTCAGTCTTAGTTTAAATAGGCGCCCACCTGTATAATGAGAGAAATATTTTCAGTCTTAGTTTAAATAGGCGCCCACCTGTATAATGAGAGAAATATTTTCAGTCTTAGTTTAAATAGGCGCCCACCTGTATGACGAGAGGAATAATTTTCGGTCTTAGTTTAAATAGGCGCCCACCTGTATAACGAGAGGAATATTTTTGGTCTTAGTTTAAATAGGCGCCCACCAGTATAATGAGAGGAATATTTTCGGTCTTTGTTTAAATAGGCGCCCACCTGTATAACGAGAGGAATATTTTCAGTCTTAGTTTAAATAGGCGCCCACCTGTATAACGAGAGAAATATTTTTCAGTCTTAGTTTAAATAGGCGCCCACCTGTATAATGAGAGGAATATTTTCAGTCTTAGTTTAAATATGCGCTCCACATGTATAATCAGAGGAATATTTTCAGTCTTAGTTTAAATAGGCACCCACCTGTATAATTAGAGGAATATTTTCAGTCTTAGTTTAAATAGGCGCCCACCTGTATAATGAGAGGATTATTTTCAGTCTTAGTTTTAATAAGCGCCCACCTGTATAATGAGAGGAATATTTTCATTCTTAGTTTAAATAGGCGCCCACCTGTAATAATGAGAGGAATATTTTTATGTCTTAGTTTAAATAGGCGCCCACCTGTATAATGAGAGGAATATTTTCAGTCTTAGTTTAAATAGGCGCCCACTTGTATAACGAGAGGAATAATTTTCAGTCTTAGTTTAAATAGGCGCCCACCTGTATAATGAGAGGAATATTTTCAGTCTTAGTTAAAATAGGCACCCACCTGTATAATGAGAGGAATATTTTCAGTCTTAGTTTAAATAGGCGCCCACCTGTATAATGAGAGGATTATTTTCAGTCTTAGTTTAAATAGGCGCCCACCTGTAATAATGAGATGAATATTTTTATGTCTTAGTTTAAATAGGCGCCCACCTGTATAATGAGAGGATTATTTTCAGTCTTAGTTTTAATAGGCGCCCACCTGTATAATGAGAGAAATATTTTCAGTCTTACTTTAAATAGGCACCCACCTGTATAATGAGAGGAATATTTTCAGTCTTAGTTTAAATAGGCTCCCACCTGTATAATGAGAGGATTATTTTCAGTCTTAGTTTAAATAGGCGCCCACCTGTAATAATGAGATGAATATTTTTATGTCTTAGTTTAAATAGGCGCCCACCTGTATAATGAGAGAAATATTTTCGGTCTTAGTTTAAATAGGCGCCCATCTGTATAATGAGAGAAATATTTTCAGTCTTAGTTTAAATAGACGCCCACCTGTATAACGAGAGGAATACTTTTCAGTCTTAGTTTAAATAGGCGCCCACCTGTATAATGAGAGAAATATTTTCAGTCTTAGTTTGAAAAGGCGCCCACCTGCATAACGAGAGGAATATTTTTCAGCCTTTGTTTAAATAGGCGCCCACCTGTATAATGAGAGGAATATTTTCAGTCTTAGTTTAAATAGGCGCCCACCTGTAATAATGAGAGGAATATTTTCAGTCTTAGTTTAAATAGGCGTCCACCTGTATAATGAGAGGAATGTTTTCAGTCTTAGTTTAAATAGGCGCCCACCTGTATAACGAGAGGAATACATTTCAGTCTTAGTTTAAATAGGCGCTCACCTTTATAACGAGAGGAATATTTTCAGTCTTAGTTTAAATAGGCGCCCACCTGTATAATGAGAGAAATATTTTCAGTCTTTGTTTTAATAGGCGCCCACCTGTATAATGAGAGAATATTTTCAGTCTTAGTTTAAATAGGCGCCCACTTGTATAATGAGAGGAATATTTTCAGTCTTAGTTTAAATAGGCGCCCACCTGTATAATGAGAGGAATATTTTAAGTCTTAGTTTAAATAGGCGCCCACCTGTATAACGAGAGGAATACTTTTCAGTCTTAGTTTAAATAGGCGCCCACCTGTATAATGAGAGGAATAATTTTCAATCTTAGTTTAAATAGGCGCCCACCTGTATAACGAGAGGAATACTTTTCAGTCTTAGTTTAAATAGGCGCCCACCTGTATAATGAGAGAAATATTTTCAGTCTTAGTTTAAATAGGCGCCCACCTGTATAATGAGAGAAATATTTTCAGTCTTAGTTTAAATAGGCGCCCACCTGTATGACGAGAGGAATAATTTTCGGTCTTAGTTTAAATAGGCGCCCACCTGTATAACGAGAGGAATATTTTTGGTCTTAGTTTAAATAGGCGCCCACCTGTATAATGAGAGGAATATTTTCAGTCTTAGTTTAAATAGGCGCCCACCTGTATAACGAGAGGAATACATTTCAGTCTTAGTTTAAATATGCGCTCACCTTTATAATGAGAGGAATATTTTTATGTCATAGTTTAAATAGGCGCCCACCTGTATAATGAGAGGAATATTTTCAGTCTTAGTTTAAATAGGCGCTCACCTGTAATAATGAGAGGAATATTTTTATGTCTTAGTTTAAATAGGCGTCCACCTGTATAATTAGAGGAATATTTTCAGTCTTAGTTTAAATAGGCGCCCACCTGTATAGTGAGAGGATTATTTTCAGTCTTAGTTTTAATAAGCGCCCACCTGTATAATGAGAGGAATATTTTCATTCTTAGTTTAAATAGGCGCCCACCTGTAATAATGAGAGGAATATTTTTATGTCTTAGTTTAAATAGGCGCCCACCTGTATAATGAGAGAAATATTTTCAGTCTTAGTTTAAATAGGCGCCCACTTGTATAACGAGAGGAATAATTTTCAGTCTTAGTTTAAATAGGCGCCCACCTGTATAATGAGAGGAATATTTTCAGTCTTAGTTAAAATAGGCACCCACCTGTATAATGAGAGGAATATTTTCAGTCTTAGTTTAAATAGGCGCCCACCTGTATAATGAGAGGATTATTTTCAGTCTTAGTTTAAATAGGCGCCCACCTGTAATAATGAGATGAATATTTTTATGTCTTAGTTTAAATAGGCGCCCACCTGTATAATGAGAGGATTATTTTCAGTCTTAGTTTTAATAGGCGCCCACCTGTATAATGAGAGAAATATTTTCAGTCTTAGTTTAAATAGGCGCCCACCTGTAATAATGAGAGGAATATTTTTATGTCTTAGTTTAAATAGGCGCCCACCTGTATAATGAGAGGAATATTTTCAGTCTTAGTTTAAATAGGCACCCACCTGTATAATGAGAGGAATATTTTCAGTCTTAGTTTAAATAGGCGCCCACCTGTATAATGAGAGGATTATTTTCAGTCTTAGTTTAAATAGGCGCCCACCTGTAATAATGAGATGAATATTTTTATGTCTTAGTTTAAATAGGCGCCCACCTGTATAATGAGAGGATTATTTTCAGTCTTAGTTTTAATAGGCGCCCACCTGTATAATGAGAGAAATATTTTCAGTCTTAGTTTAAATAGGCGCCCACCTGTAATAATGAGAGGAATATTTTTATGTCTTAGTTTAAATAGGCGCCCACCTGTATAATGAGAGGAATATTTTCAGTCTTAGTTTAAATAGGCGCCCACCTGTAATAATGAGAGGAATATTTTTATGTCTTAGTTTAAATAGGCGTCCACCTGTATAATGAGAGGATTATTTTCAGTCTTAGTTTAAATAGGCACCCACCTGTATAATGAGAGGAATATTTTCAGTCTTAGTTTAATTAGGCGCCCACCTGTATAATGAGAGGATTATTTTCAGTCTTAGTTTTAATAGGCGCCCACCTGTATAACGAGATGAATACTTTTCAGTCTTAGTATAAATAGGCGCCCACCTGTATAATGAGAGGAATATTTTCGGTCTTAGTTTAAATAGGCGCCCACCTGTATAATGAGAGGAATGTTTTCAGTCTTAGTTTAAATAGGCGCCCACCTGTATAACGAGAGGAATACTTTTCAGTCGTAGTTTAAATAGGCGCCCACCTGTATAATGAGAGGAATATTTTCAGTCTTAGTTTAAATAGGCACCCACCTGTATAACGAGAGGAATATTTTCAGTCTTAGTTTAAATAGGCGCCCACCTGTATTATGAGAGAAATATTTTCAGTCTTAGTTTTGATAGGCGCCCACCTGTAAAATGAGAGGAATATTTTCAGTCTTACTTTAAATATGCGCCCACCTGTATAACGAGAGGAATATTTTCATTCTTAGTTTAAATAGGCGCCCACCTGTAATAATGAGAGGAATATTTTCGGTCTTAGTTTAAATAGGCGCCCACATGTATAATGAGAGGAATATTTTCAGTCTTAGTTTAAATAGGCGCCCACCTGAATAATGAGAGGAATATTTTCTGTCTTAGTTTAAATAGGCGCCCACCTGTAATAATGAGAGGAATATTTTTATGTCTTAGTTTAAATAGGCGCCCACCCGTATAACGAGAGGAATACTTTTCAGTCTTAGTTTAAATAGGCGCCCACGTGTATAATGAGAGGAATATTTTCGGTCTTAGTTTAAATAGGCGCCCACCTGTATAATGAGAGGAATGTTTTCAGTCTTAGATTAAATAGGCGTCCACCTGTATAACGAGAGGAATACTTTTCAGTCTTAGTTTAAATAGGCGCCCACCTGTATAATGAGAGGAATATTTTTAGTCTTAGTTTAAATAGGCATACTTTTCAATCTTAGTTTAAATAGGCGCCCACCTGAATAATGAGAGGAATATTTTCAGTCTTAGTTTAAATAGGCGCCCACCTGTAATAATGAGAGGAATATTTTTATGTCTTAGTTTAAATAGGCGCCCACCCGTATAACGAGAGGAATACTTTTCAGTCTTAGTTTAAATAGGCGCCCACGTGTATAATGTGAGGAATATTTTCGGTCTTAGTTTAAATAGGCGCCCACCTGTATAATGAGAGGAATGTTTTCAGTCTTAGATTAAATAGGCGTCCACCTGTATAACGAGAGGAATACTTTTCAGTCTTAGTTTAAATAGGCGCCCACCTGTATAATGAGAGGAATATTTTTAGTCTTAGTTTAAATAGGCGCCCACATGTATAATGAGAGGAATATTTTTAGTCTTAGTTTAAATAGGCGCCCACCTGTATAATGAGAGAAATATTTTCAGTTTTAGTTTTGATAGGCGCCCACCTGTATAATGAGAGGAATATTTTCAGTCTTAGTTTAAATAGGCGCCCACCTGTATAATGAGAGGAATATTTTTCAGTCTTAGTTTCAATAGGCGCCCACCTGTATAACGAGAGAAATACTTTTCAGTCTTAGTTTAAATAGGCGCCCACCTGTATAATGAGAGGAATATTTTCAGTCTTAGTTCAAATAGGCGCCCACCTGTATAATCAGAGAAATATTTTCAGTCTTAGTTTAAATAGGCGCCCACCTGTATAACGAGAGGAATATTTTTCAGTCTTAGTTTAAATAGGCGCCCACCTGTATAATGAAAGGAATATTTTCAGTCTTAGTTTAAATAGGCGCCCACCTGAATAATGAGAGGAATATTTTCAGTCTTAGTTTAAATAGGCGCCCACCTGTATAATGAGAGGATTATATTTTCTGTCTTAGTTTAAATAGGCGCCCACCTGTAATAATGAGAGGAATATTTTTATGTCTTAGTTTAAATAGGCGCCCACCTGTAATAATGAGAGGAATATTTTTATGTCTTAGTTTAAATAGGCGCCCACCTTTATAACGAGAGGAATACTTTTCAGTCTTAGTTTAAATAGGCGCCCACCTGTATAACGAGAGGAATATTTTCAGTCTTAGTTTAAATAAGCGCCCACCTGTATAATGAGAGAAATATTTTCAGTCTTTGTTTTAATAGGCGCCCACCTGTATAATGAGAGAATATTTTCAGTCTTAGTTTAAATAGGCGCCCACCTGTATAATTAGAGGATTATTTTCAGTCTTAGTTTTAATAGGCGCCCACCTGTATAACGAGAGGAATACTTTTCAGTCTTAGTATAAATAGGCGCCCACCTGTATAATGAGAGGAATATTTTCGGTCTTAGTTTAAATAGGCGCCCACCTGTATAATGAGAGGAATGTTTTCAGTCTTAGTTTAAATAGGCGCCCACCTGTATAACGAGAGGAATACTTTTCAGTCGTAGTTTAAATAGGCGCCCACCTGTATAATGAGAGGAATATTTTCAGTCTTAGTTTAAATAGGCACCCACCTGTATAACGAGAGGAATATTTTTAGTCTTAGTTTAAATAGGCGCCCACCTGTATTATGAGAGAAATATTTTCAGTCTTAGTTTTGATAGGCGCCCACCTGTATAATGAGAGGAATATTTTCAGTCTTACTTTAAATATGCGCCCACCTGTATAACGAGAGGAATATTTTCAGTCTTAGTTTAAATAGGCGCCCACCTGTATAACGAGAGGAATATTTTCAGTCTTAGTTTAAATAGGCGCCCACCTGTATAACGAGAGAAATACTTTTCAGTCTTAGTTTAAATAGGCGCCCACCTGTATAATGAGAGGAATATTTTCAGTCTTAGTTTAAATGGGCGTCCACCTGTATAATGAGAGGAATGTTTTCAGTCTTAGTTTAAATAGGCGCCCACCTGTATAACGAGAGGAATACTTTTCAGTCTTAGTTTAAATAGGCGCCCACCTGTATAACGAGAGGAATATTTTCAGTCTTAGTTTAAATAAGCGCCCACCTGTATAATGAGAGAAATATTTTCAGTCTTTGTTTTAATAGGCGCCCACCTGTATAATGAGAGAATATTTTCAGTCTTAGTTTAAATAGGTGCCCACCTGTATAATGAGAGGAATATCAGTCTTAGTTTAAATAGGCGCCCACCTGTATAATGAAAGGAATATTTTCTATCTTAGTTTAAATAGGCGCCCACCTGTATAACGAGAGGAATAATTTTCAGTCTTATTTTAAATAGGCGCCCACCTGTATAATGAGAAGAATATTTTCGGTCTTAATTTAAATAGGCGCCCACCTGTATAATGAGAGGAATGTTTTCAGTCTTAGTTTAAAAAGGCGCCCACCTGTATAACGAGAGGAATACTTTTCAGTCTTAGTTTAAATAGGCGCCCACCTGTATAATGAGAGGAATATTTTCAGTCTTAGTTTAAATAGGCGCCCACCTGTATAATGAGAGGAATATTTTAAGTATTAGTTTAAATATGCGCCCACCTGTATAACGAGAGGAATATTTTTCAGTCTTAGTTTAAATAGGCGCCCACCTGTATAATGAGAGAAATATTTTCGGTCTTAGTTTAAATAGGCGTCCACCTGTATAATGAGAGAAATTATTTTCGGTCTTAGTTTAAATAGGCTTCCACCTGTATAATGAGAGGAATGTTTTCAGTCTTAGTTTAAATAGGCGCCCACCTGTATAACGAGAGGAATACTTTTCAGTCGTAGTTTAAATAGGCGCCCACCTGTATAATGAGAGGAATATTTTCAGTCTTAGTTTAAATAGGCACCCACCTGTATAACGAGAGGAATATTTTTAGTCTTAGTTTAAATAGGCGCCCACCTGTATTATGAGAGAAATATTTTCAGTCTTAGTTTTGATAGGCGCCCACCTGTATAATGAGAGGAATATTTTCAGTCTTACTTTAAATATGCGCCCACCTATATAACGAGAGGAATATTTTCAGTCTTAGTTTAAATAGGCGCCCACCTGTATAACGAGAGGAATATTTTCAGTCTTAGTTTAAATAGGCGCCCACCTGTATAACGAGAGGAATACTTTTCAGTCTTAGTTTAAATAGGCGTCCACCTGTATAATGAGAGGAATATTTTCAGTCTTAGTTTAAATAAGCGCCCACCTGTATAACGAGAGGAATATTTTTAGTCTTAGTTTAAATAGGCGCCCACCTGTATTATGAGAGAAATATTTTCAGTCTTAGTTTTGATAGGCGCCCACCAGTATAATGAGAGGAATATTTTCGGTCTTTGTTTAAATAGGCGCCCACCTGTATAACGAGAGGAATATTTTCAGTCTTAGTTTAAATAGGCGCCCACCTGTATAACGAGAGAAATATTTTTCAGTCTTAGTTTAAATAGGCGCCCACCTGTATAATGAGAGGAATATTTTCAGTCTTAGTTTAAATATGCGCTCACATGTATAATCAGAGGAATATTTTCAGTCTTAGTTTAAATAGGCACCCACCTGTATAATTAGAGGAATATTTTCAGTCTTAGTTTAAATAGGCGCCCACCTGTATAATGAGAGGATTATTTTCAGTCTTAGTTTTAATAAGCGCCCACCTGTATAATGAGAGGAATATTTTCATTCTTAAATTAAATAGGCGCCCACCTGTAATAATGAGAGGAATATTTTTATGTCTTAGTTTAAATAGGCGCCCACCTGTATAATGAGAGGAATATTTTCAGTCTTAGTTTAAATAGGCGCCCACTTGTATAACGAGAGGAATAATTTTCAGTCTTAGTTTAAATAGGCGCCCACCTGTATAATGAGAGAAATATTTTCGGTCTTAGTTTAAATAGGCGTCCACCTGTATAATGAGAGAAATTATTTTCGGTCTTAGTTTAAATAGGCTTCCACCTGTATAATGAGAGGAATGTTTTCAGTCTTAGTTTAAATAGGCGCCCACCTGTATAATGAAAGGAATATTTTCAGTCTTAGTTTAAATAGGCGCCCACCTGAATAACGAGAGGAATACTTTTCAGTCGTAGTTTAAATAGGCGCCCACCTGTATAATGAGAGGAATATTTTCAGTCTTAGTTCAAATAGGCGCCCACCTGTATAATCAGAGAAATATTTTCAGTCTTAGTTTAAATAGGCGCCCACCTGTATAACGAGAGGAATATTTTTCAGTCTTAGTTTAAATAGGCGCCCACCTGTATAATGAAAGGAATATTTTCAGTCTTAGTTTAAATAGGCGCCCACCTGAATAATGAGAGGAATATTTTCAGTCTTAGTTTAAATAGGCGCCCACCTGTATAATGAGAGGATTATATTTTCTGTCTTAGTTTAAATAGGCGCCCACCTGTAATAATGAGAGGAATATTTTTATGTCTTAGTTTAAATAGGCGCCCACCTGTAATAATGAGAGGAATATTTTTATGTCTTAGTTTAAATAGGCGCCCACCTTTATAACGAGAGGAATACTTTTCAGTCTTAGTTTAAATAGGCGCCCACCTGTATAACGAGAGGAATATTTTCAGTCTTAGTTTAAATAAGCGCCCACCTGTATAATGAGAGAAATATTTTCAGTCTTTGTTTTAATAGGCGCCCACCTGTATAATGAGAGAATATTTTCAGTCTTAGTTTAAATAGGCGCCCACCTGTATAATTAGAGGATTATTTTCAGTCTTAGTTTTAATAGGCGCCCACCTGTATAACGAGAGGAATACTTTTCAGTCTTAGTTTAAATAGGCGCCCACCTGTATAATGAGAGGAATATTTTCGGTCTTAGTTTAAATAGGCGCCCACCTGTATAATGAGAGGAATGTTTTCAGTCTTAGTTTAAATAGGCGCCCACCTGTATAACGAGAGGAATACTTTTCAGTCGTAGTTTAAATAGGCGCCCACCTGTATAATGAGAGGAATATTTTCAGTCTTAGTTTAAATAGGCACCCACCTGTATAACGAGAGGAATATTTTTAGTCTTAGTTTAAATAGGCGCCCACCTGTATTATGAGAGAAATATTTTCAGTCTTAGTTTTGATAGGCGCCCACCTGTATAATGAGAGGAATATTTTCAGTCTTACTTTAAATATGCGCCCACCTGTATAACGAGAGGAATATTTTCAGTCTTAGTTTAAATAGGCGCCCACCTGTATAACGAGAGGAATATTTTCAGTCTTAGTTTAAATAGGCGCCCACCTGTATAACGAGAGAAATACTTTTCAGTCTTAGTTTAAATAGGCGCCCACCTGTATAATGAGAGGAATATTTTCAGTCTTAGTTTAAATGGGCGTCCACCTGTATAATGAGAGGAATGTTTTCAGTCTTAGTTTAAATAGGCGCCCACCTGTATAACGAGAGGAATACTTTTCAGTCTTAGTTTAAATAGGCGCCCACCTGTATAACGAGAGGAATATTTTCAGTCTTAGTTTAAATAAGCGCCCACCTGTATAATGAGAGAAATATTTTCAGTCTTTGTTTTAATAGGCGCCCACCTGTATAATGAGAGAATATTTTCAGTCTTAGTTTAAATAGGTGCCCACCTGTATAATGAGAGGAATATCAGTCTTAGTTTAAATAGGCGCCCACCTGTATAATGAAAGGAATATTTTCTATCTTAGTTTAAATAGGCGCCCACCTGTATAACGAGAGGAATAATTTTCAGTCTTATTTTAAATAGGCGCCCACCTGTATAATGAGAAGAATATTTTCGGTCTTAATTTAAATAGGCGCCCACCTGTATAATGAGAGGAATGTTTTCAGTCTTAGTTTAAAAAGGCGCCCACCTGTATAACGAGAGGAATACTTTTCAGTCTTAGTTTAAATAGGCGCCCACCTGTATAATGAGAGGAATATTTTCAGTCTTAGTTTAAATAGGCGCCCACCTGTATAATGAGAGGAATATTTTAAGTATTAGTTTAAATATGCGCCCACCTGTATAACGAGAGGAATATTTTTCAGTCTTAGTTTAAATAGGCGCCCACCTGTATAATGAGAGAAATATTTTCGGTCTTAGTTTAAATAGGCGTCCACCTGTATAATGAGAGAAATTATTTTCGGTCTTAGTTTAAATAGGCTTCCACCTGTATAATGAGAGGAATGTTTTCAGTCTTAGTTTAAATAGGCGCCCACCTGTATAACGAGAGGAATACTTTTCAGTCGTAGTTTAAATAGGCGCCCACCTGTATAATGAGAGGAATATTTTCAGTCTTAGTTTAAATAGGCACCCACCTGTATAACGAGAGGAATATTTTTAGTCTTAGTTTAAATAGGCGCCCACCTGTATTATGAGAGAAATATTTTCAGTCTTAGTTTTGATAGGCGCCCACCTGTATAATGAGAGGAATATTTTCAGTCTTACTTTAAATATGCGCCCACCTATATAACGAGAGGAATATTTTCAGTCTTAGTTTAAATAGGCGCCCACCTGTATAACGAGAGGAATATTTTCAGTCTTAGTTTAAATAGGCGCCCACCTGTATAACGAGAGGAATACTTTTCAGTCTTAGTTTAAATAGGCGTCCACCTGTATAATGAGAGGAATATTTTCAGTCTTAGTTTAAATAAGCGCCCACCTGTATAACGAGAGGAATATTTTTAGTCTTAGTTTAAATAGGCGCCCACCTGTATTATGAGAGAAATATTTTCAGTCTTAGTTTTGATAGGCGCCCACCAGTATAATGAGAGGAATATTTTCGGTCTTTGTTTAAATAGGCGCCCACCTGTATAACGAGAGGAATATTTTCAGTCTTAGTTTAAATAGGCGCCCACCTGTATAACGAGAGAAATATTTTTCAGTCTTAGTTTAAATAGGCGCCCACCTGTATAATGAGAGGAATATTTTCAGTCTTAGTTTAAATATGCGCTCACATGTATAATCAGAGGAATATTTTCAGTCTTAGTTTAAATAGGCACCCACCTGTATAATTAGAGGAATATTTTCAGTCTTAGTTTAAATAGGCGCCCACCTGTATAATGAGAGGATTATTTTCAGTCTTAGTTTTAATAAGCGCCCACCTGTATAATGAGAGGAATATTTTCATTCTTAAATTAAATAGGCGCCCACCTGTAATAATGAGAGGAATATTTTTATGTCTTAGTTTAAATAGGCGCCCACCTGTATAATGAGAGGAATATTTTCAGTCTTAGTTTAAATAGGCGCCCACTTGTATAACGAGAGGAATAATTTTCAGTCTTAGTTTAAATAGGCGCCCACCTGTATAATGAGAGGAATATTTTCAGTCTTAGTTAAAATAGGCACCCACCTGTATAATGAGAGGAATATTTTCAGTCTTAGTTTAAATAAGCGCCCACCTGTATAATGAGAGGATTATTTTCAGTCTTAGTTTAAATAGGCGCCCACCTGTAATAATGAGATGAATATTTTTATGTCTTAGTTTAAATAGGCGCCCACCTGTATAATGAGAGGATTATTTTCAGTCTTAGTTTTAATAGGCGCCCACCTGTATAATGAGAGAAATATTTTCAGTCTTAGTTTAAATAGGCGCCCACCTGTAATAATGAGAGGAATATTTTTATGTCTTAGTTTAAATAGGCGCCCACCTGTATAATGAGAGGAATATTTTCAGTCTTAGTTTAAATAGGCACCCACCTGTATAATGAGAGGAATATTTTAAGTCTTAGTTTAAATAGGCGCCCACCTGTATAATGAGAGGAATATTTTCAGTCTTAGTTTAAATAGGCGCCCACCTGTAATAATGAGAGGAATATTTTTATGTCTTAGTTTAAATAGGCGCCCACCTGTATAATGAGAGGAATATTTTCAGTCTTAGTTTAAATAGGCGCCCACCTGTAATAATGAGAGGAATATTTTTATGTCTTAGTTTAAATAGGCGTCCACCTGTATAATGAGAGGAATATTTTCAGTCTTAGTTTAATTAGGCGCCCACCTGTATAATGAGAGGATTATTTTCAGTCTTAGTTTTAATAGGCGCCCACCTGTATAACGAGATGAATACTTTTCAGTCTTAGCATAAATAGGCGCCCACCTGTATAATGAGAGGAATATTTTCGGTCTTCGTTTAAATAGGCGCCCACCTGTATAATGAGAGGAATGTTTTCAGTCTTAGTTTAAATAGGCGCCCACCTGTATAACGAGAGGAATACTTTTCAGTCGTAGTTTAAATAGGCGCCCACCTGTATAATGAGAGGAATATTTTCAGTCTTAGTTTAAATAGGCACCCACCTGTATAACGAGAGGAATATTTTCAGTCTTAGTTTAAATAGGCGCCCACCTGTATTATGAGAGAAATATTTTCAGTCTTAGTTTTGATAGGCGCCCACCTGTAAAATGAGAGGAATATTTTCAGTCTTACTTTAAATATGCGCCCACCTGTATAACGAGAGGAATATTTTCAGTCTTAGTTTAAATAGGCGCCCACCTGTAATAATGAGATGAATATTTTTATGTCTTAGTTTAAATAGGCGCCCACCTGTATAATGAGAGGATTATTTTCAGTCTTAGTTTTAATAGGCGCCCACCTGTATAATGAGAGAATACTTTTCAGTCTTAGCATAAATAGGCGCCCACCTGTATAATGAGAGGAATATTTTCGGTCTTCGTTTAAATAGGCGCCCACCTGTATAATGAGAGGAATGTTTTCAGTCTTAGTTTAAATAGGCGCCCACCTGTATAACGAGAGGAATACTTTTCAGTCGTAGTTTAAATAGGCGCCCACCTGTATAATGAGAGGAATATTTTCAGTCTTAGTTTAAATAGGCACCCACCTGTATAACGAGAGGAATATTTTCAGTCTTAGTTTAAATAGGCGCCCACCTGTATTATGAGAGAAATATTTTCAGTCTTAGTTTTGATAGGCGCCCACCTGTAAAATGAGAGGAATATTTTCAGTCTTACTTTAAATATGCGCCCACCTGTATAATGAGAGAAATATTTTCAGTCTTAGTTTAAATAGGCGCCCACCTGTAATAATGAGAGGAATATTTTTATGTCTTAGTTTAAATAGGCGCCCACCTGTATAATGAGAGGAATATTTTCAGTCTTAGTTTAAATAGGCACCCACCTGTATAATTAGAGGAATATTTTCAGTCTTAGTTTAAATAGGCGCCCACCTGTATAATGAGAGGATTATTTTCAGTCTTAGTTTTAATAAGCGCCCACCTGTATAATGAGAGGAATATTTTCATTCTTAAATTAAATAGGCGCCCACCTGTAATAATGAGAGGAATATTTTTATGTCTTAGTTTAAATAGGCGCCCACCTGTATAATGAGAGGAATATTTTCAGTCTTAGTTTAAATAGGCGCCCACTTGTATAACGAGAGGAATAATTTTCAGTCTTAGTTTAAATAGGCGCCCACCTGTATAATGAGAGGAATATTTTCAGTCTTAGTTAAAATAGGCACCCACCTGTATAATGAGAGGAATATTTTCAGTCTTAGTTTAAATAGGCGCCCACCTGTATAATGAGAGGATTATTTTCAGTCTTAGTTTAAATAGGCGCCCACCTGTAATAATGAGATGAATATTTTTATGTCTTAGTTTAAATAGGCGCCCACCTGTATAATGAGAGGATTATTTTCAGTCTTAGTTTTAATAGGCGCCCACCTGTATAATGAGAGAAATATTTTCAGTCTTAGTTTAAATAGGCGCCCACCTGTAATAATGAGAGGAATATTTTTATGTCTTAGTTTAAATAGGCGCCCACCTGTATAATGAGAGGAATATTTTCAGTCTTAGTTTAAATAGGCACCCACCTGTATAATGAGAGGAATATTTTCAGTCTTAGTTTAAATAGGCGCCCACCTGTATAATGAGAGGATTATTTTCAGTCTTAGTTTAAATAGGCGCCCACCTGTAATAATGAGAGGAATATTTTTATGTCTTAGTTTAAATAGGCGCCCACCTGTATAATGAGAGGAATATTTTCAGTCTTAGTTTAAATAGGCGCCCACCTGTAATAATGAGAGGAATATTTTTATGTCTTAGTTTAAATAGGCGTCCACCTGTATAATGAGAGGATTATTTTCAGTCTTAGTTTAAATAGGCACCCACCTGTATAATGAGAGGAATATTTTCAGTCTTAGTTTAATTAGGCGCCCACCTGTATAATGAGAGGATTATTTTCAGTCTTAGTTTTAATAGGCGCCCACCTGTATAACGAGATGAATACTTTTCAGTCTTAGCATAAATAGGCGCCCACCTGTATAATGAGAGGAATATTTTCGGTCTTCGTTTAAATAGGCGCCCACCTGTATAATGAGAGGAATGTTTTCAGTCTTAGTTTAAATAGGCGCCCACCTGTATAACGAGAGGAATACTTTTCAGTCGTAGTTTAAATAGGCGCCCACCTGTATAATGAGAGGAATATTTTCAGTCTTAGTTTAAATAGGCACCCACCTGTATAACGAGAGGAATATTTTCAGTCTTAGTTTAAATAGGCGCCCACCTGTATTATGAGAGAAATATTTTCAGTCTTAGTTTTGATAGGCGCCCACCTGTAAAATGAGAGGAATATTTTCAGTCTTACTTTAAATATGCGCCCACCTGTATAACGAGAGGAATATTTTCAGTCTTAGTTTAAATAGGCGCCCACCTGTAATAATGAGAGGAATATTTTTATGTCTTAGTTTAAATAGGCGCCCACCCGTATAACGAGAGGAATACTTTTCAGTCTTAGTTTAAATAGGCGCCCACGTGTATAATGTGAGGAATATTTTCGGTCTTAGTTTAAATAGGCGCCCACCTGTATAATGAGAGGAATGTTTTCAGTCTTAGATTAAATAGGCGCCCACCTGTATAACGAGAGGAATACTTTTCAGTCTTAGTTTAAATAGGCGCCCACCTGTATAATGAGAGGAATATTTTTAATCTTAGTTTAAATAGGCGCCCACATGTATAATGAGAGAAATATTTTTAGTCTTAGTTTAAATAGGCGCCCACCTGTATAATGAGAGAAATATTATCAGTTTTAGTTTTGATATGCGCCCACCTGTATAATGAGAGGAATATTTTCAGTCTTAGTTTAAATAGGCGCCCACCTGTATAATGAGAGGAATATTTTTTGTCTTAGTTTAAATAGGCGCCCACCTGTATAACGAGAGGAATATTTTTCAGTCTTAGTTATAATGAGAGGAATACTTTTCAGTCTTAGTTTAAATAGGCGCCCACCTGTATAATGAGAGGAATATTTTTAGTCTTAGTTTAAATAGGCGCCCACCTGTATAATGAGAGGAATATTTTCAGTCTTAGTTTAAATAGGCGCCCACATGTATAATGAGAGGAATATTTTCAGTCTTAGTTTAAATAGGCGCCCACCTGAATAATGAGAGGAATATTTTCAGTCTTAGTTTAAATAGGCGCCCACCTGTAATAATGAGAGGAATATTTTTATGTCTTAGTTTAAATAGGCGCCCACCCGTATAACGAGAGGAATACTTTTCAGTCTTAGTTTAAATAGGCGCCCACGTGTATAATGTGAGGAATATTTTCGGTCTTAGTTTAAATAGGCGCCCACCTGTATAATGAGAGGAATGTTTTCAGTCTTAGATTAAATAGGCGTCCACCTGTATAACGAGAGGAATACTTTTCAGTCTTAGTTTAAATAGGCGCCCACCTGTATAATGAGAGGAATATTTTTAGTCTTAGTTTAAATAGGCGCCCACATGTATAATGAGAGGAATATTTTTAGTCTTAGTTTAAATAGGCGCCCACCTGTATAATGAGAGAAATATTTTCAGTTTTAGTTTTGATAGGCGCCCACCTGTATAATGAGAGGAATATTTTCAGTCTTAGTTTAAATAGGCGCCCACCTGTATAATGAGAGGAATATTTTCAGTCTTAGTTTAAATAGGCGCCCACCTGTATAACGAGAGGAATATTTTTCAGTCTTAGTTATAATGAGAGGAATACTTTTCAGTCTTAGTTTAAATAGGCGCCCACCTGTATAATGAGAGGAATATTTTTAGTCTTAGTTTAAATAGGCGCCCACCTGTATAATGAGAGGAATATTTTCGGTCTTAGTTTAAATAGGCGCCCACATGTATAATGAGAGGAATATTTTCAGTCTTAGTTTAAATAGGCGCCCACCTGAATAATGAGAGGAATATTTTCTGTCTTAGTTTAAATAGGCGCCCACCTGTAATAATGAGAGGAATATTTTTATGTCTTAGTTTAAATAGGCGCCCACCCGTATAACGAGAGGAATACTTTTCAGTCTTAGTTTAAATAGGCGCCCACGTGTATAATGAGAGGAATATTTTCGGTCTTAGTTTAAATAGGCGCCCACCTGTATAATGAGAGGAATATTTTCGGTCTTAGTTTAAATAGGCGTCCACTTGTATAATGAGAGGAATGTTTTCAGTCTTAGTTTCAATAGGCGCCCATCTGTATAACGAGAGAAATACTTTTTAGTCATAGTTTAAATAGGCGCCCACATGTATAATGAGAGGAATATTTTTAGTCTTAGTTTAAATAGGCGCCCACCTGTATAATGAGAGAAATATTTTCAGTTTTAGTTTTGATAGGCGCCCACCTGTATAATGAGAGGAATATTTTCAGTCTTAGTTTAAATAGGCACCCACCTGTATAATGAGAGGAATATTTTCAGTCTTAGTTTAAATATGTGCCCACCTGTATAACGAGAGGAATATTTTTCAGTCTTAGTTTAAATAGGCGCCCACCTGTATAATGAGAGGAATATTTTCGGTCTTAGTTTAAATAGGCGTCCACTTGTATAATGAGAGGAATGTTTTCAGTCTTAGTTTCAATAGGCGCCCATCTGTATAACGAGAGAAATACTTTTCAGTCTTAGTTTAAATAGGCGCCCACCTGTATAATGAGAGGAATATTTTCAGTCTTAGTTCAAATAGGCGCCCACCTGTATAATCAGAGAAATATTTTCAGTCTTAGTTTAAATAGGCGCCCACCTGTATAACGAGAGGAATATTTTTCAGTCTTAGTTTAAATAGGCGCCCACCTGTATAATGAAAGGAATATTTTCAGTCTTAGTTTAAATAGGCGCCCACCTGAATAATGAGAGGAATATTTTCAGTCTTAGTTTAAATAGGCGCCCACCTGTATAATGAGAGGAATATTTTCTGTCTTAGTTTAAATAGGCGCCCACCTGTAATAATGAGAGGAATATTTTTATGTCTTAGTTTAAATAGGCGCCCACCCGTATAACGAGAGGAATACTTTTTCAGTCTTAGTTTAAATAGGCGCCCACCTGTATAATGAGAGGAATATTTTTAGTCTTAGTTTAAATAGGCGCCCACCTGTATAATGAGAGGAATATTTTCGGTCTTAGTTTAAATAGGCGCCCACATGTATAATGAGAGGAATATTTTCAGTCTTAGTTTAAATAGGCGCCCACCTGAATAATGAGAGGAATATTTTCAGTCTTAGTTTAAATAGGCGCCCACCTGTATAACGAGAGGAATACTTTTCAGTCTTAGTTTAAATAGGCGCCCACCTGTATAACGAGAGGAATATTTTCAGTCTTAGTTTAAATAGGTGCCCACCTGTATAATGAGAGAAATATTTTCAGTCTTTGTTTTAATAGGCGCCCACCTGTATAATGAGAGAATATTTTCAGTCTTAGTTTAAATAGGCGCCCACCTGTATAATGAGAGGAATATTTTCAGTCTTAGTTTAAATAGGCGCCCACCTGTATAATGAGAGGAATACTTTTCAGTCTTAGTATAAATAGGCGCCCACCTGTATAATGAGAGGAATATTTTCGGTCTTAGTTTAAATAGGCGCCCACCTGTATAATGAGAGGAATGTTTTCAGTCTTAGTTTAAATAGGCGCCCACCTGTATAACGAGAGGAATACTTTTCAGTCGTAGTTTAAATAGGCGCCCACCTGTATAATGAGAGGAATATTTTCAGTCTTAGTTTAAATAGGCACCCACCTGTATAACGAGAGGAATATTTTTAGTCTTAGTTTAAATAGGCGCCCACCTGTATTATGAGAGAAATATTTTCAGTCTTAGTTTTGATAGGCGCCCACCTGTATAATGAGAGGAATATTTTCAGTCTTACTTTAAATATGCGCCCACCTGTATAACGAGAGGAATATTTTCAGTCTTAGTTTAAATAGGCGCCCACCTGTATAACGAGAGGAATATTTTCAGTCTTAGTTTAAATAGGCGCCCACCTGTATAACGAGAGGAATACTTTTCAGTCTTAGTTTAAATAGGCGCCCACCTGTATAATGAGAGAAATATTTTCAGTCTTAGTTTAAATGGGCGTCCACCTGTATAATGAGAGGAATGTTTTCAGTCTTAGTTTAAATAGGCGCCCACCTGTATAACGAGAGGAATACTTTTCAGTCTTAGTTTAAATAGGCGCCCACCTGTATAACGAGAGGAATATTTTCAGTCTTAGTTTAAATAAGCGCCCACCTGTATAATGAGAGAAATATTTTCAGTCTTTGTTTTAATAGGCGCCCACCTGTATAATGAGAGAATATTTTCAGTCTTAGTTTAAATAGGCGCCCACCTGTATAATGAGAGGAATATTTTCAGTCTTAGTTTAAATAGGCGCCCACCTGTATAATGAGAGGAATATTTTCAGTCTTAGTTTAAATAGGCGCCCACCTGTATAACGAGAGGAATAATTTTCAGTCTTATTTTAAATAGGCGCCCACCTGTGTAATGAGAAGAATATTTTCGGTCTTAATTTAAATAGGCGCCCACCTGTATAATGAGAGGAATGTTTTCAGTCTTAGTTTAAAAAGGCGCCCACCTGTATAACGAGAGGAATACTTTTCAGTCTTAGTTTAAATAGGCGCCCACCTGTATAATGAGAGGAATATTTTCAGTCTTAGTTTAAATAGGCGCCCACCTGTATAATGAGAGGAATATTTTAAGTATTAGTTTAAATATGCGCCCACCTGTATAACGAGAGAAATATTTTTCAGTCTTAGTTTAAATAGGCGCCCACCTGTATAATGAGAGAAATATTTTCGGTCTTAGTTTAAATAGGCGTCCACCTGTATAATGAGAGAAATTATTTTCGGTCTTAGTTTAAATAGGCTTCCACCTGTATAACGAGAGGAATACTTTTCAGTCTTAGTTTAAATAGGCGCCCACCTGTATAATGAGAGAAATATTTTCAGTCTTAGTTTAAATAGGCGCCCACCTGTATAATGAGAGAAATATTTTCAGTCTTAGTTTAAATAGGCGCCCACCTGTATAATGAGAGGAATATTTTCAGTCTTAGTTTAAATAGGCGCCCACCTGTATAATGAGAGGAATGTTTTCAGTCTTAGTTTAAATAGGCGCCCACCTGTATAACGAGAGGAATACTTTTCAGTCTTAGTTTAAATAGGCGCCCACCTGTATAATGAGAGAAATATTTTCAGTCTTAGTTTAAATAGGCGCCCACCTGTATAATGAGAGGAATATTTTAAGTATTAGTTTAAATATGCGCCCACCTGTATAACGAGAGGAATATTTTTCAGTCTTAGTTTAAATAGGCGCCCACCTGTATAATGAGAGAAATATTTTCGGTCTTAGTTTAAATTGGCGTCCACCTGTATAATGAGAGGAATTATTTTCGGTCTTAGTTTAAATAGACGTCCACCTGTATAATGAGAGGAATGTTTTCAGTCTTAGTTTAAATAGGCGTCCACCTGTATAATGAGAGGAATATTTTCAGTCTTAGTTTAGATAGGCGCCCACCTGTATAACGAGAGGAATATTTTCAGTCTTAGTTTAAATAGGCGCCCACCTGTATAACGAGAGGAATATTTTCAGTCTTAGTTTAAATAGGCGTCCACCTGTATAATGAGAGAATATTTTCAGTCTTAGTTTAAATAGGCGCCCACCTGTATAATGAGAGGAATATTTTCAGTCTTAGTTTAAATAGGCGCCCACCTGTATAATGAGAGAAATATTTTCAGTTTTAGTTTTGATAGGCGCCCACCTGTATAATGAGAGGAATATTTTCAGTCTTAGTTTAAATAGGCGCCCACCTGTATAATGAGAGGAATATTTTCAGTCTTAGTTTAAATATGCGCCCACCTGTATAACGAGAGGAATATTTTTCAGTCTTAGTTTAAATAGGCGCCCACCTGTATAATTAGAGGAATAATTTCGGTCTTAGTTTAAATAGGCGTCCACCTGTATAATGAGAGGAATATTTTCAGTCTTAGTTTCAATAGGCGCCCACCTGTATAACGAGAGGAATACTTTTCAGTCTTAGTTTAAATAGGCGCCCACCTGTATAATGAGAGGAATATTTTCAGTCTTAGTTTAAATAGGCGCCCACCTGTATAATCAGAGAAATATTTTCAGTCTTAGTTTAAATAGGCGCCCACCTGTATAACGAGAGGAATATTTTTCAGTCTTAGTTTAAATAGGCGCCCACCTGTATAATGAGAGGAATATTTTCAGTCTTAGTTTAAATAGGCGCCCACATGTATAATGAGAGGAATATTTTCAGTCTTAGTTTAAATAGGCGCCCACCTGAATAATGAGAGGAATATTTTCAGTCTTAGTTTAAATAGGCGCCCACCTGTATAATGAGATTTCTGTCTTAGTTTAAATAGGCGCCCACCTGTAATAATGAGAGGAATATTTTTATGTCTTAGTTTAAATAGGCGCCCACCCGTATAACGAGAGGAATACTTTTCAGTCTTAGTTTAAATAGGCGCCCACGTGTATAATGTGAGGAATATTTTCGGTCTTAGTTTAAATAGGCGCCCACCTGTATAATGAGAGGAATGTTTTCAGTCTTAGATTAAATAGGCGCCCACCTGTATAACGAGAGGAATACTTTTCAGTCTTAGTTTAAATAGGCGCCCACCTGTATAATGAGAGGAATATTTTTAATCTTAGTTTAAATAGGCGCCCACATGTATAATGAGAGAAATATTTTTAGTCTTAGTTTAAATAGGCGCCCACCTGTATAATGAGAGAAATATTATCAGTTTTAGTTTTGATAGGCGCCCACCTGTATAATGAGAGGAATATTTTCAGTCTTAGTTTAAATAGGCGCCCACCTGTATAATGAGAGGAATATTTTCAGTCTTAGTTTAAATAGGCGCCCACCTGTATAACGAGAGAAATATTTTTCAGTCTTAGTTATAATGAGAGGAATACTTTTCAGTCTTAGTTTAAATAGGCGCCCACCTGTATAATGAGAGGAATATTTTTAGTCTTAGTTTAAATAGGCGCCCACCTGTATAATGAGAGGAATATTTTCGGTCTTAGTTTAAATAGGCGCCCACATGTATAATGAGAGGAATATTTTCAGTCTTAGTTTAAATAGGCGCCCACCTGAATAATGAGAGGAATATTATCTGTCTTAGTTTAAATAGGCGCCCACCTGTAATAATGAGAGGAATATTTTTATGTCTTAGTTTAAATAGGCGCCCACCCGTATAACGAGAGGAATACTTTTCAGTCTTAGTTTAAATAGGCGCCCACGTGTATAATGAGAGGAATATTTTCGGTCTTAGTTTAAATAGGCGCCCACCTGTATAATGAGAGGAATGTTTTCAGTCTTAGATTAAATAGGCGTCCACCTGTATAACGAGAGGAATACTTTTCAGTCTTAGTTTAAATAGGCGCCCACCTGTATAATGAGAGGAATATTTTTAGTCTTAGTTTAAATAGGCGCCCACATGTATAATGAGAGGAATATTTTTAGTCTTAGTTTAAATAGGCGCCCACCTGTATAATGAGAGAAATATTTTCAGTTTTAGTTTTGATAGGCGCCCACCTGTATAATGAGAGGAATATTTTCAGTCTTAGTTTAAATAGGCGCCCACCTGTATAATGAGAGGAATATTTTCAGTCTTAGTTTAAATATGCGCCCACCTGTATAACGAGAGGAATATTTTTCAGTCTTAGTTTAAATAGGCGCCCACCTGTATAATTAGAGGAATATTTTCGGTCTTAGTTTAAATAGGCGTCCACTTGTATAATGAGAGGAATGTTTTCAGTCTTAGTTTCAATAGGCGCCCACCTGTATAACGAGAGGAATACTTTTCAGTCTTAGTTTAAATAGGCGCCCACCTGTATAATGAGAGGAATATTTTCAGTCTTAGTTCAAATAGGCGCCCACCTGTATAATCAGAGAAATATTTTCAGTCTTAGTTTAAATAGGCGCCCACCTGTATAACGAGAGGAATATTTTTCAGTCTTAGTTTAAATAGGCGCCCACCTGTATAATGAAAGGAATATTTTCAGTCTTAGTTTAAATAGGCGCCCACCTGAATAATGAGAGGAATATTTTCAGTCTTAGTTTAAATAGGCGCCCACCTGTATAATGAGAGGAATATTTTCTGTCTTAGTTTAAATAGGCGCCCACCTGTAATAATGAGAGGAATATTTTTATGTCTTAGTTTAAATAGGCGCCCACCCGTATAACGAGAGGAATACTTTTCAGTCTTAGTTTAAATAGGCGCCCACGTGTATAATGTGAGGAATATTTTCGGTCTTAGTTTAAATAGGCGCCCACCTGTATAATGAGAGGAATGTTTTCAGTCTTAGTTTAAATAGGCGCCCACATGTATAATGAGAGGAATATTTTCAGTCTTAGTTTAAATAGGCGCCCACCTGAATAATGAGAGGAATATTTTCTGTCTTAGTTTAAATAGGCGCCCACCTGTAATAATGAGAGGAATATTTTTATGTCTTAGTTTAAATAGGCGCCCACCCGTATAACGAGAGGAATACTTTTCAGTCTTAGTTTAAATAGGCGCCCACGTGTATAATGAGAGGAATATTTTCGGTCTTAGTTTAAATAGGCGCCCACCTGTATAATGAGAGGAATGTTTTCAGTCTTAGATTAAATAGGCGTCCACCTGTATAACGAGAGGAATACTTTCCAGTCTTAGTTTAAATAGGCGCCCACCTGTATAATGAGAGGAATATTTTTAGTCTTAGTTTAAATAGGCGCCCACATGTATAATGAGAGGAATATTTTTAGTCTTAGTTTAAATAGGCGCCCACCTGTATAATGAGAGAAATATTTTCAGTTTTAGTTTTGATAGGCGCCCACCTGTATAACGAGAGGAATATTTTCAGTCTTAGTTTAAATAGGTGCCCACCTGTATAATGAGAGAAATATTTTCAGTCTTTGTTTTAATAGGCGCCCACCTGTATAATGAGAGAATATTTTCAGTCTTAGTTTAAATAGGCGCCCACCTGTATAATGAGAGGAATATTTTCAGTCTTAGTTTAAATAGGCGCCCACCTGTATAATGAGAGGAATATTTTCAGTCTTAGTTTAAATAGGCGCCCACCTGTATAACGAGAGGAATAATTTTCAGTCTTATTTTAAATAGGCGCCCACCTGTATAATGAGAAGAATATTTTCGGTCTTAATTTAAATAGGCGCCCACCTGTATAATGAGAGGAATGTTTTCAGTCTTAGTTTAAAAAGGCGCCCACCTGTATAACGAGAGGAATACTTTTCAGTCTTAGTTTAAATAGGCGCCCACCTGTATAATGAGAGGAATATTTTCAGTCTTAGTTTAAAAAGGCGCCCACCTGTATAACGAGAGGAATACTTTTCAGTCTTAGTTTAAATAGGCGCCCACCTGTATAATGAGAGAAATATTTTCAGTCTTAGTTTAAATAGGCCCACCTGTATAATGAGAGGAATATTTTAAGTATTAGTTTAAATATGCGCCCACCTGTATAACGAGAGGAATATTTTTCAGTCTTAGTTTAAATAGTCGCCCACCTGTATAATGAGAGAAATATTTTCGGTCTTAGTTTAAATAGGCGTCCACCTGTATAATGAGAGGAATTATTTTCGGTCTTAGTTTAAATAGACGTCCACCTGTATAATGAGAGGAATGTTTTCAGTCTTAGTTTAAATAGGCGTCCACCTGTATAATGAGAGGAATATTTTCAGTCTTAGTTTAGATAGGCGCCCACCTGTATAACGAGAGGAATATTTTCAGTCTTAGTTTAAATAGGCGCCCACCTGTATAACGAGAGGAATATTTTCAGTCTTAGTTTAAATAGGCGTCCACCTGTATAATGAGAGAATATTTTCAGTCTTAGTTTAAATAGGCGCCCACCTGTATAATGAGAGGAATATTTTCAGTCTTAGTTTAAATAGGCGCCCACCTGTATAATGAGAGAAATATTTTAATTCTTAGTTTAAATAGGCGTCCACCTGTATAACGAGAGGAATATTTTCATTCTTAGTTTAAATAGGCGCCCACCTGTATAATGAGAGGAATATTTTCAGTCTTAGTTTAAATAGGCGCCCACCTGTATAATGAGAGGAATATTTTCAGTCTTAGTTTAAATATGCGCCCACCTGTATAACGAGAGGAATATTTTTCAGTCTTAGTTTAAATAGGCGCCCACCTGTATAATTAGAGGAATAATTTCGGTCTTAGTTTAAATAGGCGTCCACCTGTATAATGAGAGGAATGTTTTCAGTCTTAGTTTCAATAGGCGCCCACCTGTATAACGAGAGAAATACTTTTCAGTCTTAGTTTAAATAGGCGCCCACCTGTATAATGAGAGGAATATTTTCAGTCTTAGTTTAAATAGGCGCCCACCTGTATAATCAGAGAAATATTTTCAGTCTTAGTTTAAATAGGCGCCCACCTGTATAACGAGAGGAATATTTTTCAGTCTTAGTTTAAATAGGCGCCCACCTGTATAATGAAAGGAATATTTTCAGTCTTAGTTTAAATAGGCGCCCACCTGAATAATGAGAGGAATATTTTCAGTCTTAGTTTAAATAGGCGCCCACCTGAATAATGAGAGGAATATTTTCAGTCTTAGTTTAAATAGGCGCCCACCTGTATAATGAGAGGAATATTTTCTGTCTTAGTTTAAATAGGCGCCCACCTGTAATAATGAGAGGAATATTTTTATGTCTTAGTTTAAATAGGCGCCCACCCGTATAACGAGAGGAATACTTTTCAGTCTTAGTTTAAATAGGCGCCCACGTGTATAATGTGAGGAATATTTTCGGTCTTAGTTTAAATAGGCGCCCACCTGTATAATGAGAGGAATGTTTTCAGTCTTAGATTAAATAGGCGCCCACCTGTATAACGAGAGGAATACTTTTCAGTCTTAGTTTAAATAGGCGCCCACCTGTATAATGAGAGGAATATTTTTAATCTTAGTTTAAATAGGCGCCCACATGTATAATGAGAGAAATATTTTTAGTCTTAGTTTAAATAGGCGCCCACCTGTATAATGAGAGAAATATTATCAGTTTTAGTTTTGATAGGCGCCCACCTGTATAATGAGAGGAATATTTTCAGTCTTAGTTTAAATAGGCGCCCACCTGTATAATCAGAGAAATATTTTCAGTCTTAGTTTAAATAGGCGCCCACCTGTATAACGAGAGGAATATTTTTCAGTCTTAGTTTAAATAGGCGCCCACCTGTATAATGAAAGGAATATTTTCAGTCTTAGTTTAAATAGGCGCCCACCTGAATAATGAGAGGAATATTTTCAGTCTTAGTTTAAATAGGCGCCCACCTGTATAACGAGAGGAATACTTTTCAGTCTTAGTTTAAATAGGCGCCCACCTGTATAATGAGAGGAATATTTTCAGTCTTAGTTTAAATAGGCGCCCACCTGTATAACGAGAGGAATACTTTTCAGTCTTAGTTTAAATAGGCGCCCACCTGTATAATGAGAGAAATATTTTCAGTCTTAGTTTAAATAGGCCCACCTGTATAATGAGAGGAATATTTTAAGTATTAGTTTAAATATGCGCCCACCTGTATAACGAGAGGAATATTTTTCAGTCTTAGTTTAAATAGTCGCCCACCTGTATAATGAAGAGAAATATTTTCGGTCTTAGTTTAAATAGGCGTCCACCTGTATAATGAGAGGAATTATTTTCGGTCTTAGTTTAAATAGACGTCCACCTGTATAATGAGAGGAATTATTTTCGGTCTTAGTTTAAATAGACGTCCACCTGTATAATGAGAGGAATGTTTTCAGTCTTAGTTTAAATAGGCGTCCACCTGTATAATGAGAGGAATATTTTCAGTCTTAGTTTAGATAGGCGCCCACCTGTATAACGAGAGGAATATTTTCAGTCTTAGTTTAAATAGGCGCCCACCTGTATAACGAGAGGAATATTTTCAGTCTTAGTTTAAATAGGCGTCCACCTGTATAATGAGAGAATATTTTCAGTCTTAGTTTAAATAGGCGCCCACCTGTATAATGAGAGGAATATTTTCAGTCTTAGTTTAAATAGGCTCCCACCTGTATAATGAGAGAAATATTTTCAGTTTTAGTTTTGATAGGCGCCCACCTGTATAATGAGAGGAATATTTTCAGTCTTAGTTTAAATAGGCGCCCACCTGTATAATGAGAGGAATATTTTCAGTCTTAGTTTAAATATGCGCCCACCTGTATAACGAGAGGAATATTTTTCAGTCTTAGTTTAAATAGGCGCCCACCTGTATAATTAGAGGAATAATTTCGGTCTTAGTTTAAATAGGCGTCCACCTGTATAATGAGAGGAATATTTTCAGTCTTAGTTTCAATAGGCGCCCACCTGTATAACGAGAGGAATACTTTTCAGTCTTAGTTTAAATAGGCGTCCACCTGTATAATGAGAGGAATATTTTCAGTCTTAGTTTAAATAGGCGCCCACCTGTATAATCAGAGAAATATTTTCAGTCTTAGTTTAAATAGGCGCCCACCTGTATAACGAGAGGAATATTTTTCAGTCTTAGTTTAAATAGGCGCCCACCTGTATAATGAGAGGAATATTTTCAGTCTTAGTTTAAATAGGCGCCCACATGTATAATGAGAGGAATATTTTCAGTCTTAGTTTAAATAGGCGCCCACCTGAATAATGAGAGGAATATTTTCAGTCTTAGTTTAAATAGGCGCCCACCTGTATAATGAGAGGAATATTTTCTGTCTTAGTTTAAATAGGCGCCCACCTGTAATAATGAGAGGAATATTTTTATGTCTTAGTTTAAATAGGCGCCCACCCGTATAACGAGAGGAATACTTTTCAGTCTTAGTTTAAATAGGCGCCCACGTGTATAATGTGAGGAATATTTTCGGTCTTAGTTTAAATAGGCGCCCACCTGTATAATGAGAGGAATGTTTTCAGTCTTAGATTAAATAGGCGCCCACCTGTATAACGAGAGGAATACTTTTCAGTCTTAGTTTAAATAGGCGCCCACCTGTATAATGAGAGGAATATTTTTAATCTTAGTTTAAATAGGCGCCCACATGTATAATGAGAGAAATATTTTTAGTCTTAGTTTAAATAGGCGCCCACCTGTATAATGAGAGAAATATTATCAGTTTTAGTTTTGATAGGCGCCCACCTGTATAATGAGAGGAATATTTTCAGTCTTAGTTTAAATAGTCGCCCACCTGTATAATGAGAGGAATATTTTCAGTCTTAGATTAAATATGCGCCCACCTGTATAACGAGAGGAATATTTTTCAGTCTTAGTTTAAATAGGCGCCCACCTGTATAATGAGAGGAATGTTTTCAGTCTTAGTTTCAATAGGCGCCCACCTGTATAACGAGAGGAATACTTTTCAGTCTTAGTTTAAATAGGCGCCCACCTGTATAATGAGAGGAATATTTTCAGTCTTAGTTTAAATAGGCGCCCACCTGTATAATCAGAGAAATATTTTCAGTCTTAGTTTAAATAGGCGCCCACCTGTATAACGAGAGGAATATTTTTCAGTCTTAGTTTAAATAGGCGCCCACCTGTATAATGAGAGGAATATTTTTCAGTCTTAGTTTAAATAGGCGCCCACCTGTATAATGAGAGGAATATTTTTAGTCTTAGTTTAAATAGGCGCCCACCTGTATAATGAGAGGAATATTTTCGGTCTTAGTTTAAATAGGCGCCCACATGTATAATGAGAGGAATATTTTCAGTCTTAGTTTAAATAGGCGCCCACCTGAATAATGAGAGGAATATTTTCTGTCTTAGTTTAAATAGGCGCCCACCTGTAATAATGAGAGGAATATTTTTATGTCTTAGTTTAAATAGGCGCCCACCCGTATAACGAGAGGAATACTTTTCAGTCTTAGTTTAAATAGGCGCCCACGTGTATAATGAGAGGAATATTTTCGGTCTTAGTTTAAATAGGCGCCCACCTGTATAATGAGAGGAATGTTTTCAGTCTTAGATTAAATAGGCGTCCACCTGTATATCGAGAGAATACTTTTCAGTCTTAGTTTAAATAGGCGCCCACCTGTATAATGAGAGGAATATTTTTAGTCTTAGTTTAAATAGGCGCCCACATGTATAATGAGAGGAATATTTTTAGTCTTAGTTTAAATAGGCGCCCACCTGTGTAATGAGAGAAATATTTTCAGTTTTAGTTTTGATAGGCGCCCACCTGTATAATGAGAGGAATATTTTCAGTCTTAGTTTAAATAGGCGCCCACCTGTATAATGAGAGGAATATTTTCAGTCATAGTTTAAATATGCGCCCACCTGTATAACGAGAGGAATATTTTTCAGTCTTAGTTTAAATAGGCGCCCACCTGTATAATGAGAGGAATATTTTCGGTCTTAGTTTAAATAGGCGTCCACTTGTATAATGAGAGGAATGTTTTCAGTCTTAGTTTCAATAGGCGCCCACCTGTATAACGAGAGGAATACTTTTCAGTCTTAGTTTAAATAGGCGCCCACCTGTATAATGAGAGGAATATTTTCAGTCTTAGTTCAAATAGGCGCCCACCTGTATAATCAGAGAAATATTTTCAGTCTTAGTTTAAATAGGCGCCCACCTGTATAACGAGAGGAATATTTTTCAGTCTTAGTTTAAATAGGCGCCCACCTGTATAATGAAAGGAATATTTTCAGTCTTAGTTTAAATAGGCGCCCACCTGAATAATGAGAGGAATATTTTCAGTCTTAGTTTAAATAGGCGCCCACCTGTATAATGAGAGGAATATTTTCTGTCTTAGTTTAAATAGGCGCCCACCTGTAATAATGAGAGGAATATTTTTATGTCTTAGTTTAAATAGGCGCCCACCCGTATAACGAGAGGAATACTTTTCAGTCTTAGTTTAAATAGGCGCCCACGTGTATAATGTGAGGAATATTTTCGGTCTTAGTTTAAATAGGCGCCCACCTGTATAATGAGAGGAATGTTTTCAGTCTTAGATTAAATAGGCGCCCACCTGTATAACGAGAGGAATACTTTTCAGTCTTAGTTTAAATAGGCGCCCACCTGTATAATGAGAGGAATATTTTTAATCTTAGTTTAAATAGGCGCCCACATGTATAATGAGAGAAATATTTTTAGTCTTAGTTTAAATAGGCGCCCACCTGTATAATGAGAGAAATATTATCAGTTTTAGTTTTGATAGGCGCCCACCTGTATAATGAGAGGAATATTTTCAGTCTTAGTTTAAATAGGCGCCCACCTGTATAATGAGAGGAATATTTTCAGTCTTAGTTTAAATAGGCGCCCACCTGTATAACGAGAGGAATATTTTTCAGTCTTAGTTATAATGAGAGGAATACTTTTCAGTCTTAGTTTAAATAGGCGCCCACCTGTATAATGAGAGGAATATTTTTAGTCTTAGTTTAAATAGGCGCCCACCTGTATAATGAGAGGAATATTTTCGGTCTTAGTTTAAATAGGCGCCCACATGTATAATGAGAGGAATATTTTCAGTCTTAGTTTAAATAGGCGCCCACCTGAATAATGAGAGGAATATTTTCTGTCATAGTTTAAATAGGCGCCCACCTGTAATAATGAGAGGAATATTTTTATGTCTTAGTTTAAATAGGCGCCCACCCGTATAACGAGAGGAATACTTTTCAGTCTTAGTTTAAATAGGCGCCCACGTGTATAATGAGAGGAATATTTTCGGTCTTAGTTTAAATAGGCGCCCACCTGTATAATGAGAGGAATGTTTTCAGTCTTAGATTAAATAGGCGTCCACCTGTATAACGAGAGGAATACTTTTCAGTCTTAGTTTAAATAGGCGCCCACCTGTATAATGAGAGGAATATTTTTAGTCTTAGTTTAAATAGGCGCCCACATGTATAATGAGAGGAATATTTTTAGTCTTAGTTTAAATAGGCGCCCACCTGTATAATGAGAGAAATATTTTCAGTTTTAGTTTTGATAGGCGCCCACCTGTATAATGAGAGGAATATTTTCAGTCTTAGTTTAAATAGGCGCCCACCTGTATAATGAGAGGAATATTTTCAGTCTTAGTTTAAATATGCGCCCACCTGTATAACGAGAGGAATATTTTTCAGTCTTAGTTTAAATAGGCGCCCACCTGTATAATTAGAGGAATATTTTCGGTCTTAGTTTAAATAGGCGTCCACTTGTATAATGAGAGGAATGTTTTCAGTCTTAGTTTCAATAGGCGCCCACCTGTATAACGAGAGGAATACTTTTCAGTCTTAGTTTAAATAGGCGCCCACCTGTATAATGAGAGGAATATTTTCAGTCTTAGTTCAAATAGGCGCCCACCTGTATAATCAGAGAAATATTTTCAGTCTTAGTTTAAATAGGCGCCCACCTGTATAACGAGAGGAATATTTTTCAGTCTTAGTTTAAATAGGCGCCCACCTGTATAATGAAAGGAATATTTTCAGTCTTAGTTTAAATAGGCGCCCACCTGAATAATGAGAGGAATATTTTCAGTCTTAGTTTAAATAGGCGCCCACCTGTATAATGAGAGGAATATTTTCTGTCTTAGTTTAAATAGGCGCCCACCTGTAATAATGAGAGGAATATTTTTATGTCTTAGTTTAAATAGGCGCCCACCTGTAATAATGAGAGGAATATTTTTATGTCTTAGTTTAAATAGGCGCCCACCTGTATAACGAGAGGAATACTTTTCAGTCTTAGTTTAAATAGGCGCCCACCTGTATAATGAGAGGAATATTTTCAGTCTTAGTTTAAATAGGCGCCCACCTGTAATAATGAGAGGAATATTTTTATGTCCTAGTTTAAATAAGCGCCCACCTGTATAACGAGAGGAATACTTTTCAGTCTTAGTTTAAATAGGCGCCCACCTGTATAATGAGAGGAATATTTTCGGTCTTAGTTTAAATAGGCGCCCACCTGTATAATGAGAGGAATGTTTTCAGTCTTAGATTAAATAGGCGCCCACCTGTATAACGAGAGGAATACTTTTCAGTCTTAGTTTAAATAGGCGCCCACCTGTATAATGAGAGAAATATTTTCAGTCTTAGTTTAGATAGGCGCCCACCTGTATAACGAGAGAAATATTTTCAGTCTTAGTTTAAATAGGCGCCCACATGTAAAATGAGAGGAATATTTTCAGTCTTAGTTTAAATAGGCGCCCACCTGTACAATGAGATGAATATTTTCAGTCTTAGTTTAAATAGGCACCCACCTGTATAATGAGAGGATTATTTTCAGTCTTAGTTTTAATAGGTGCCCACCTGTATAATGAGAGGAATATTTTCAGTCTTAGTTTAAATAGGCGCCCACCTGTATAACGAGAGGAATACTTTTCAGTCTTAGTTTAAATAGGCGCCCACCTGTATAATGAGAGGAATATTTTCAGTCTTAGTTTTAATAGGGCCCACCTGTATAATGAGAGGAATATTTTCAGTCTTAGTTTAAATAGGCGCCCACCTGTAATAATGAGAGGAATATTTTTATGTCTTAGTTTAAATAGGCGCCCACCTGTATAACGAGAGGAATACTTTTCAGTCTTAGTTTAAATAGGCGCCCACCTGTATAACGAGAGGAATATTTTCAGTCTTAGTTTAAATAGGCGCCCACCTGTATAATGAGAGGAATATTTTCGGTCTTAGTTTAAATAGGCGCCAACCTGTATAATGAGAGGAATATTTTTAGTCTTAGTTTAAATAGGCGCCCACCTGTATAATGAGAGAAATATTTTCAGTCTTAGTTTAGATAGGCGCCCACCTGTATAACGAGAGGAATATTTTCAGTCTTAGTTTAAATAGGCGCCCACCTGTATAACGAGAGGAATATTTTCAGTCTTAGTTTTAATAGGCGCCCACCTGTATAACGAGAGGAAATATTTTCAGTCTTAGTTTAAATAGGCGCCCACCTGTATAACGAGAGGAATATTTTTCAGTCTTAGTTTAAATAGGCGCCCACCTGTATAATGAGAGGAATATTTTCAGTCTTAGTTTAAATAGGCGCCCATCTGTATAACGAGAGGAATATTTTCAGTCTTAGTTATAATGAGAGGAATACTTTTCAGTCTTAGTTTAAATAGGCGCCCACCTGTATAATGAGAGGAATATTTTTAGTCTTAGTTTAAATAGGCGCCCACCTGTATAATGAGAGGAATATTTTCAGTCTTAGTTTTGATAGGCGCCCACCTGTATAATGAGAGGAATATTTTCAGTCTTAGTTTAAATAGGCTCCCACCTGTATAACGAGAGGAATTTTTTCAGTCTTAGTTTAAATAGGCGCCCACCTGTATAACGAGAGGAATATTTTCATTCTTAGTTTAAATAGGCGCCCACCTGTATAACAAGAGGAATACTTTTTAGTCTTAGTTTAAATAGGCGCCCACCTGTATAATGAGAGGAATATTTTCAGTCTTAGTTTAAATAGGCGCCCATCTGTATAACGAGAGGAATATTTTCAGTCTTAGTTATAATGAGAGGAATACTTTTCAGTCTTAGTTTAAATAGGCGCCCACCTGTATAATGAGAGGAATATTTTTAGTCTTAGTTTATATAGACGCCCACCAGTATAATGAGAGGAATATTTTCAGTCTTAGTTTAAATAGGCGCCCACCTGTATAATGAGAGGAATATTTTCAGTCTAAGTTTAAATAGGCGCCCATCTGTATAACGAGAGGAATATTTTCAGTCTTAGTTATAATGAGAGGAATACTTTTCAGTCTTAGTTTAAATAGGCGCCCTCCTGTATAATGAGAGGAATATTTTCAGTCTTAGTTTAAATAGGCGCCCACCTGTATAATGAGAGAAATATTTTCAGTCTTAGTTTAGATAGGCGCCCACCTGTATAACGAGAGGAATACTTTTCAGTCTTAGTTTAAATAGGCGCCCACCTGTATAATGAGAGGAATATTTTAAGTCTTAGTTTAAATAGGCGCCCATCTGTATAACGAGAGGAATATTTTCAGTCTTAGTTATAATGAGAGGAATACTTTTCAGTCTTAGTTTAAATAGGCGCCCACCTGTATAATGAGAGGAATATTTTTAGTCCTTGTTTATATAGGCGCCCACCAGTATAATGAGAGGAATATTTTCAGTCTTAGTTTAAATAGGCGCCCACCTGTATAATGAGAGGAATATTTTCAGTCTAAGTTTAAATAGGCGCCCATCTGTATAACGAGAGGAATATTTTCAGTCTTAGTTATAATGAGAGGAATACTTTTCAGTCTTAGTTTAAATAGGCGCCCTCCTGTATAATGAGAGGAATATTTTCAGTCTTAGTTTAAATAGGCGCCCACCTGTATAATGAGAGAAATATTTTCAGTCTTAGTTTAGATAGGCGCCCACCTGTATAACGAGAGAAATATTTTTCAGTCTTAGTTTAAATAGACGCCCACCTGTATAACGAGAAGAATATTTTCAGTCTTAGTTTAAATAGGCGCCCACCTGTAATAATGAGAGGAATATTTTTATGTCTTAGTTTAAATAGGCGCCCACCTGTATAACGAGAGGAATACTTTTCAGTCTTAGTTTAAATAGGCGCCCACCTGTATAATGAGAGGAATATTTTCAGTCTTAGTTTAAATAGGCGCCCATCTGTATAACGAGAGGAATATTTTCAGTCTTAGTTATAATGAGAGGAATACTTTTCAGTCTTAGTTTAAATAGGCGCCCACCTGTATAATGAGAGGAATATTTTTAGTCTTAGTTTATATAGGCGCCCACCAGTATAATGAGAGGAATATTTTTAGTCTTAGTTTAAATAGGCGCCCACCTGTATAATGAGAGGAATATTTTCAGTCTTAGTTTTGATAGGCGCCCACCTGTATAATGAGAGGAATATTTTCAGTCTTAGTTTAAATAGGCGCCCACCTGTATAACGAGAGGAATATTTTCAGTCTTAGTTTAAATAGGCGCCCACCTGTATAACGAGAGGAATATTTTTCAGTCTTAGTTTAAATAGGCGCCCACCTGTATAATGAGAGGAATATTTTCAGTCTTAGTTTAAATAGGCGCCCATCTGTATAACGAGAGGAATATTTTCAGTCTTAGTTATAATGAGAGGAATACTTTTCAGTCTTAGTTTAAATAGGCGCCCACCTGTATAATGAGAGGAATATTTTTAGTCTTAGTTTATATAGACGCCCACCAGTATAATGAGAGGAATATTTTCAGTCTTAGTTTAAATAGGCGCCCACCTGTATAATGAGAGGAATATTTTCAGTCTAAGTTTAAATAGGCGCCCATCTGTATAACGAGAGGAATATTTTCAGTCTTAGTTATAATGAGAGGAATACTTTTCAGTCTTAGTTTAAATAGGCGCCCTCCTGTATAATGAGAGGAATATTTTCAGTCTTAGTTTAAATAGGCGCCCACCTGTATAATGAGAGAAATATTTTCAGTCTTAGTTTAGATAGGCGCCCACCTGTATAACGAGAGAAATATTTTTCAGTCTTAGTTTAAATAGACGCCCACCTGTATAATGAGAGGAATATTTTCAGTCTTACTTTAATTAGGCGCCCACCTGTATAATGAGAGAAATATTTTCAGTCTTAGTTTAAATAGGCGCCCACCTGTATAATGAGAGGAATATTTTCAGTCTTAGTTTTAATAGGCGCCCACCTGTATAATGAGAGGAATATTTTCAGTCTTAGTTTAAATAGGCGCCCACCTGTATAACGAGAGGAATATTTTCAGTCTTAGTTTAAATAGGCGCCCACCTGCATAATGAGAGAAATATTTTCAGTCTTAGTTTAAATAGGCGCCCACCTGTATAACGAGAGAAATATTTTTCAGTCTTAGTTTAAATAGGCGCCCACCTGTATAACGAGAGGAATTATTTTCAGTCTTAGTTTAAATAGGCGCCCACCTGTATAATGAGAGGAATATTTTCAGTCTTAGTTTAAATAGGCGCCCACTTGTATAACGAGAGGAATATTTTCAGTCTTAGTTTAAATAGGCGCCCACCTGTATAATGAGAGGAATATTTTTAGTCTTAGTTTAAATAGGCGCCCACCTGTATAATGAGAGAAATATTTTCAGTCTTAGTTTAAATAGGCGCCCACCTGTATAATGAGAGAAATATTTTCAGTCTTAGTTTAAATAGGCGCCCACCTGTAATAATGAGAGAAATATTTTTATGTCTTAGTTTAAATAGGCGCCCACCTGTATAACGAGAGGAATACTTTTCAGTCTTAGTTTAAATAGGCGCCCACCTGTATAGCGATAGGAATTCTTTTCAGTCTTAGTTTAAATAGGCGCTCACCTGTATAACGAGAGGAATATTTTCAGTCTTAGTTATAATGAGAGGAATACTTTTCAGTCTTAGTTTAAATAGGCGCCCACCTGTATAACGAGAGGAATATTTTCAGTATTAGTTTAAATAGGCGCCCACCTGTATAACGAGAGGAATATTTTCAGTCTTAGTTTAAATAGGCGCCCACCTGTATAACGAGAGGAATATTTTCAGTCTTAGTTCAAATAGGCGCCCACCTGTATAATGAGAGGAATGTTTTCAGTCTTAGTTTAAATAGGCGCTCATCTGTATAACGAGAGGAATACTTTTCAGTCTTAGTTTAAATAGGCGCCCACCTGTATAATGAGAGGAATATTTTCGGTCTTAGTTTAAATAGGCGCCCACCTGTATAATAAGAGGAATATTTTCAGTCTTAGTTTTAATAGGCGCCCACCTGTATAATGAGAGGATTATTTTCAATCTTAGTTTTAATAGGCTCCCACCTGTATAATGAGAGGAATATTTTTAGTCTTAGTTTAAATAGGCGCCCACCTGTAATAATGAGAGGAATATTTTTATGCCTTAGTTTTAATAGGCGCTCACCTGTATAATGAGAGGAATATTTTCAGTCTTAGTTTAAATAGGCGCCCACCTGTAATAATGAGAGGAATATTTTTATGTCTTAGTTTAAATAGGCGCCCACCTGTATAACGAGAGGAATACTTTTCAGTCTTAGTTTAAGTAGGCGCCCACCTGTATAATGAGAGGATTATTTTCAGTCTTAGTTTAAATAGGCGCCCACCTGTATAACCAGAGGAATACTTTTCAGTCTTAGTTTAAATAGGCGCCCACCTGTATAATGAGAGAAATATTTTCAGTCTTAGTTTAGATAGGTGCCCACCTGTATAATGAGAGAAATATTTTCAGTCTTAGTTTAAATAGGCGTCCACCTGTATAACGAGAGGAATATTTTTCAGTCTTAGTTAAAATAGGCGTCCATCTGTATAACGAGAGGAATACTTTTCAGTCTTAGTTTAAATAGGCGCCCACCTGTATAAGGAAAGGAATATTTTTTAGTCTTAGTTTAAATAGGCGCCCACCTGTATAACGAGAGGAATATTTTTCAGTCTTAGTTTCAGTAGGCGCCCACCTGTATAATGAGAGGATTATTTTCAGTCTTAGTTTAAATAGGCGCCCACCTGTATAATGAGAGGAATATTTTCAGTCTTAGTTTTGATAGGCGCCCACCTGTATAATGAGAGGAATATTTTCAGTCTTAGTTTAAATAGGCTCCCACCTGTATAACGAGAGAAATACTTTTTCAGTCTTAGTTTAAATAGGCGCCCACCTGTATAACGAGAGGAATATTTTCAGTCTTAGTTTAAATAGGCGCCCACCTGTATAACGAGAGGAATACTTTTCAGTCTTAGTTTAAATAGGCGCCCACCTGTATAATGAGAGGAATATTTTAAGTCTTAGTTTAAATAGGCGCCCATCTGTATAACGAGAGGAATATTTTCAGTCTTAGTTATAATGAGAGGAATACTTTTCAGTCTTAGTTTAAATAGGCGCCCACCTGTATAATGAGAGGAATATTTTTAGTCTTAGTTTATATAGGCGCCCACCAGTATAATGAGAGGAATATTTTCAGTCTTAGTTTAAATAGGCGCCCACCTGTATAATGAGAGGAATATTTTCAGTCTAAGTTTAAATAGGCGCCCATCTGTATAACGAGAGGAATATTTTCAGTCTTAGTTATAATGAGAGGAATACTTTTCAGTCTTAGTTTAAATAGGCGCCCACCTGTATAACGAGAGGAATACTTTTCAGTCTTAGTTTAAATAGGCGCCCACCTGTATAATGAGAGGAATATTTTCAGTCTTAATTTAACTAGGCGCCCACCTGTATAATGAGAGGAATGTTTTCAGTCTTAGTTTAAATAGGCGCCCACCTGTATAACGAGAGGAATACTTTTCAGTCTTAGTTTAAATAGGCGCCCACCTGTATAATGAGAGGAATATTTTCAGTCTTAGTTTAAATAGGCGCCCACCTGTATAATGAGAGAAATATTTTCAGTCTTAGTTTAAATATGCGTCCACCTGTATAACGAGAGGAATATTTTTCAGTCTTAGTTTAAATAGGCGCCCACCTGTATAATTAGAGGATTATTTTCAGTCTTAGTTTAAATAGGCGCCCACATGTATAATGAGAGGAATATTTTCAGTCTTAGTTTAAATAGGCGCCCACTTGTATAATGAGAGGAATATTTTAAGTCTTAGTTTAAATAGGCGACCACCTGTATAATGAGAGAATTATTTTCAGTCTTAGTTTTAATAGGCGCCCACCTGTATAATGAGAGGAATATTTTCAGTCTTAGTTTAAATAGGCGCCCACCTGTAATAATGAGAGGAATATTTTTATGTCTTGGTTTAAATAGGCGTCCACCTGTACAACGAGTGGAATACTTTTCAGTCTTAGTTTAAGTAGGCGCCCACCTGTATAGCGATAGGAATACTTTTCAGTCTTAGTTTAAATAGGCGCCCACATGTATAACGAGAGGAATATTTTCAGTCTTAGTTTAAATAGGCGCTCACCTGTATAATGAGAGAAATATTTTCAGTCTTTGTTTTAATAGGCGCCCACCTGTATAATGAGAGGAATATTTTCAGTCTTAGTTTAAATAGGGGCCCACCTGTAATAATGAGAGGAATATTTTTATGTCTTAGTTTAAATAGGCGCCCACCTGTATAACGAGAGGAATACTTTTCAGTCTTAGTTTAAGTAGGCGCCCACCTGTATAATGAGAGGAATGTTTTCAGTCTTAGTTTAAATAGGCGCCCACCTGTATAACGAGAGGAATACTTTTCAGTCTTAGTTTAAATAGGCGCCCACCTGTATAATGAGAGGAATATTTTCAGTCTTAGTTTAAATAGGCGCCCACCTGTGTAATGAGAGAAATATTTTCAGTCTTAGTTTAAATAGGCGCCCACCTGTATAACGAGAGAAATATTTTTCAGTCTTAGTTTAAATAGGCGTCCACCTGTATAATGAGAGGAATATTTTCAGTCTTAGTTTAAATAGGCGCCCACATGTATAATGAGAGGAATATTTTCAGTCTTAGTTTAAATAGGCGCCCACCTGTATAATGAGAGGATTATTTTCAGTCTTAGTTTTAATAGGCGCCCACCTGTATAATGAGAGTAATATTTTCAGTCTTAGTTTAAATAGGCGCCCACCTGTAATAATGAGAGGAATATTTTTATGTCTTAGTTTAAATAGGCGCTCACCTGTATAACGAGAGGAATACATTTCAGTCTTAGTTTAAGTAGGCGCCCACCTGTATAGCGATAGGAATACTTTTCAGTCTTAGTTTAAATAGGCGCCCACCTGTATAACGAGAGGAATATTTTCAGTCTTAGTTTAAATAGGCGCTCACCTGTATAATGAGAGAAATATTTTCAGTCTTTGTTTTAATAGGCGCCCACCTGTATAATGAGAGAATATTTTCAGTCTTAGTTTAAATAGGCGCCCACCTGTATAATGAGAGAAATATTTTCAGTCTTAGTTTAAATATACGTCCACCTGTATAATGAGAGGAATATTTTCAGTCTTAGTTTAAATAGACGCCCACCTGTATAACGAGAGGAATAATTTTCAGAATTAGTTTAAATAGGCACCCACCTGTATAATGAGAAGAATATTTTCGGTCTTAGTTTAAATAGGCGCCCACCTGTATAATGAGAGGAATGTTTTCAGTCTTAGTTTAAATAGGCGCCCACCTGTATAATGAGAGGAATTATTTTCAGTCTTAGTTTAAATAGGCGCCCACCTGTATAACGAGAGGAATATTTTCAGTATTAGTTTAAATAGGCGCCCACCTGTATAACGAGAGAAATATTTTCAGTCTTAGTTTAAATAGGCGTCCACCTGTATAACGAGAGGAATATTTTCAGTCTTAGTTTAAATAGGCGCCCACCTGTATAATGAGAGGAATATTTTCAGTCTTAGTTTAAATAGGCGCCCACCTGTATAATGAGAGGAATATTTTAAGTCTTAGTTTAAATAGGCGACCACCTGTATAATGAGAGAATTATTTTCAGTCTTAGTTTTAATAGGCGCCCACCTGTATAATGAGAGGAATATTTTCAGTCTTAGTTTAAATAGGCGCCCACCTGTAATAATGAGAGGAATATTTTTATGTCTTGGTTTAAATAGGCGTCCACCTGTACAACGAGTGGAATACTTTTCAGTCTTAGTTTAAGTAGGCGCCCACCTGTATAGCGATAGGAATACTTTTCAGTCTTAGTTTAAATAGGCGCCCACATGTATAACGAGAGGAATATTTTCAGTCTTAGTTTAAATAGGCGCTCACCTGTATAATGAGAGAAATATTTTCAGTCTTTGTTTTAATAGGCGCCCACCTGTATAATGAGAGGAATATTTTCAGTCTTAGTTTAAATAGGGGCCCACCTGTAATAATGAGAGGAATATTTTTATGTCTTAGTTTAAATAGGCGCCCACCTGTATAACGAGAGGAATACTTTTCAGTCTTAGTTTAAGTAGGCGCCCACCTGTATAATGAGAGGAATGTTTTCAGTCTTAGTTTAAATAGGCGCCCACCTGTATAACGAGAGGAATACTTTTCAGTCTTAGTTTAAATAGGCGCCCACCTGTATAATGAGAGAAATATTTTCAGTCTTAGTTTAAATAGGCGCCCACCTGTATAATGAGAGAAATATTTTCAGTCTTAGTTTAAATAGGCGCCCACCTGTATAACGAGAGGAATATTTTTCAGTCTTAGTTTAAATAGGCGTCCACCTGTATAATGAGAGGAATATTTTCAGTCTTAGTTTAAATAGGCGCCCACATGTATAATGAGAGGAATATTTTCAGTCTTAGTTTAAATAGGCGCCCACCTGTATAATGAGAGGATTATTTTCAGTCTTAGTTTTAATAGGCGCCCACCTGTATAATGAGAGTAATATTTTCAGTCTTAGTTTAGATAGGCGCCCACCTGTAATAATGAGAGGAATATTTTTATGTCTTAGTTTAAATAGGCGCTCACCTGTATAACGAGAGGAATACATTTCAGTCTTAGTTTAAGTAGGCGCCCACCTGTATAGCGATAGGAATACTTTTCAGTCTTAGTTTAAATAGGCGCCCACCTGTATAACGAGAGGAATATTTTCAGTCTTAGTTTAAATAGGCGCTCACCTGTATAATGAGAGAAATATTTTCAGTCTTTGTTTTAATAGGCGCCCACCTGTATAATGAGAGAATATTTTCAGTCTTAGTTTAAATAGGCGCCCACCTGTATAATGAGAGAAATATTTTCAGTCTTAGTTTAAATATACGTCCACCTGTATAATGAGAGGAATATTTTCAGTCTTAGTTTAAATAGGCGCCCACCTGTATAACGAGAGGAATAATTTTCAGAATTAGTTTAAATAGGCACCCACCTGTATAATGAGAAGAATATTTTCGGTCTTAGTTTAAATAGGCGCCCACCTGTATAATGAGAGGAATGTTTTCAGTCTTAGTTTAAATAGGCGCCCACCTGTATAATGAGAGGAATTATTTTCAGTCTTAGTTTAAATAGGCGCCCACCTGTATAACGAGAGGAATATTTTCAGTATTAGTTTAAATAGGCGCCCACCTGTATAACGAGAGAAATATTTTCAGTCTTAGTTTAAATAGGCGTCCACCTGTATAACGAGAGGAATATTTTTCAGTCTTAGTTTAAATAGGCGCCCACCTGTATAATTAGAGGAATGATTTCGGTCTTAGTTTAAATAGGCGTCCACCTGTATAATGAGAGGAATATTTTCAGTCTTAGTTTAAATAGGCGACCACCTGTATAATTAGAGGAATGATTTCGGTCTTAGTTTAAATAGGCGTCCACCTGTATAATGAGAGGAATATTTTCAGTCTTAGTTTAAATAGGCGACCACCTGTAAAACGAGAGGAATATTTTCAGTCTTAGTTTAAATAGGCGCCCACCTGTATAATGAGAGGAATATTTTAAGTCTTAGTTTAAATAGGCGACCACCTGTATAATGAGAGAATTATTTTCAGTCTTAGTTTTAATAGGCGCCCACCTGTATAATGAGAGGAATATTTTCAGTCTTAGTTTAAATAGGCGCCCACCTGTAATAATGAGAGGAATATTTTTATGTCTTGGTTTAAATAGGCGTCCACCTGTACAACGAGTGGAATACTTTTCAGTCTTAGTTTAAGTAGGCGCCCACCTGTATAGCGATAGGAATACTTTTCAGTCTTAGTTTAAATAGGCGCCCACATGTATAACGAGAGGAATATTTTCAGTCTTAGTTTAAATAGGCGCTCACCTGTATAATGAGAGAAATATTTTCAGTCTTTGTTTTAATAGGCGCCCACCTGTATAATGAGAGGAATATTTTCAGTCTTAGTTTAAATAGGGGCCCACCTGTAATAATGAGAGGAATATTTTTATGTCTTAGTTTAAATAGGCGCCCACCTGTATAACGAGAGGAATACTTTTCAGTCTTAGTTTAAGTAGGCGCCCATCTGTATAATGAGAGGAATGTTTTCAGTCTTAGTTTAAATAGGCGCCCACCTGTATAACGAGAGGAATACTTTTCAGTCTTAGTTTAAATAGGCGCCCACCTGTATAATGAGAGGAATATTTTCAGTCTTAGTTTAAATAGGCGCCCACCTGTGTAATGAGAGAAATATTTTCAGTCTTAGTTTAAATAGGCGCCCACCTGTATAACGAGAGAAATATTTTTCAGTCTTAGTTTAAATAGGCGTCCACCTGTATAATGAGAGGAATATTTTCAGTCTTAGTTTAAATAGGCGCCCACATGTATAATGAGAGGAATATTTTCAGTCTTAGTTTAAATAGGCGCCCACCTGTATAATGAGAGGATTATTTTCAGTCTTAGTTTAAATAGGCGCTCACCTGTATAATGAGAGAAATATTTTCAGTCTTTGTTTTAATAGGCGCCCACCTGTATAATGAGAGGAATATTTTCAGTCTTAGTTTAAATAGGGGCCCACCTGTAATAATGAGAGGAATATTTTTATGTCTTAGTTTAAATAGGCGCCCACCTGTATAACGAGAGGAATACTTTTCAGTCTTAGTTTAAGTAGGCGCCCATCTGTATAATGAGAGGAATGTTTTCAGTCTTAGTTTAAATAGGCGCCCACCTGTATAACGAGAGGAATACTTTTCAGTCTTAGTTTAAATAGGCGCCCACCTGTATAATGAGAGGAATATTTTCAGTCTTAGTTTAAATAGGCGCCCACCTGTGTAATGAGAGAAATATTTTCAGTCTTAGTTTAAATAGGCGCCCACCTGTATAACGAGAGAAATATTTTTCAGTCTTAGTTTAAATAGGCGTCCACCTGTATAATGAGAGGAATATTTTCAGTCTTAGTTTAAATAGGCGCCCACATGTATAATGAGAGGAATATTTTCAGTCTTAGTTTAAATAGGCGCCCACCTGTATAATGAGAGGATTATTTTCAGTCTTAGTTTTAATAGGCGCCCACCTGTATAATGAGAGTAATATTTTCAGTCTTAGTTTAAATAGGCGCCCACCTGTAATAATGAGAGGAATATTTTTATGTCTTAGTTTAAATAGGCGCTCACCTGTATAACGAGAGGAATACATTTCAGTCTTAGTTTAAGTAGGCGCCCACCTGTATAGCGATAGGAATACTTTTAAGTCTTAGTTTAAATAGGCGCCCACCTGTATAACGAGAGGAATATTTTCAGTCTTAGTTTAAATAGGCGCTCACCTGTATAATGATAGAAATATTTTCAGTCTTTGTTTTAATAGGCGCCCACCTGTATAATGAGAGAATATTTTCAGTCTTAGTTTAAATAGGCGCCCACCTGTATAATGAGAGAAATATTTTCAGTCTTAGTTTAAATATACGTCCACCTGTATAATGAGAGGAATATTTTCAGTCTTAGTTTAAATAGGCGCCCACCTGTATAACGAGAGGAATAATTTTCAGAATTAGTTTAAATAGGCACCCACCTGTATAATGAGAAGAATATTTTCGGTCTTAGTTTAAATAGGCGCCCACCTGTATAATGAGAGGAATGTTTTCAGTCTTAGTTTAAATAGGCGCCCACCTGTATAATGAGAGGAATACTTTTCAGTCTTAGTTTAAATAGGCGCCCACCTGTATAATGAGAGGAATATTTTCAGTCTTAGTTTAAATAGGCGCCCACCTGTATAATGAGAGAAATATTTTAATTCTTAGTTTAAATATGCGCCCACCTGTATTACGAGAGTAATATTTTTCAGTCTTAGTTTAAATAGGCGCTCACCTGTATAATTAGAGGAATATTTTCGGTCTTAGTTTAAATAGGCGTCCACCTGTATAATGAGAGGAATGTTTTCTGTCTTAGTTTAAATAGGCGCCCACCTGTATAACGAGAGGAATACTTTTCAGTCTTAGTTTAAATAGGCGCCCACCTGTATAATGAGAGGAATATTTTCAGTCTTAGTTAAATAGGCGCCCACCTGTATAATGAGAGAAATATTTTCAGTCTTAGTTTAAATAGGCGCCCACCTGTATAACTAGAGAAAAATGTTTTCAGTCTTAGTTTAAATAGGCGCCCACCTGTATAACGAGAGGAATACTTTTCAGTCTTAGTTTAAATAGGCGCCCACCTGTATAATGAGAGAAATATTTTCAGTCTTAGTTTAGATAGGCGCCCACCTGTATAACGAGAGAAATATTTTCAGTCTTAGTTTAAATAGGCGCCCACATGTAAAATGAGAGGAATATTTTCAGTCTTAGTTTAAATAGGCGCCCACCTGTACAATGAGATGAATATTTTCAGTCTTAGTTTAAATAGGCACCCACCTGTATAATGAGAGGATTATTTTCAGTCTTAGTTTTAACAGGCGCCCACCTGTATAATGAGAGGAATATTTTCAGTCTTAGTTTAAATAGGCGCCCACCTGTAATAATGAGAGGAATATTTTTATGTCTTAGTTTAAATAGGCGCCCACCTGTATAACGAGAGGAATACTTTTCAGTCTTAGTTTAAATAGGCGCCCACCTGTATAACGAGAGGAATATTTTCAGTCTTAGTTTAAATAGGCGCCCACCTGTATAACGAGAGGAATATTTTCAATCTTAGTTTAAATAGGCGCCCACCTGTATAACGAGAGGAATATTTTCAGTCTTAGTTTAAATAGGCGCCCACCTGTATAACGAGAGGAATGTTTTCAGTCTTAGTTTAAATAGGCGCCCACCTGTATAACGAGCGGAATACTTTTCAGTCTTAGTTTAAATAGGCGCCCACCTGTATAATGAGAGGAATATTTTCAGTCTTAGTTTAAATAGGCGCCCACCTGTATAACGAGAGGAATACTTTTCAGTCTTAGTTTAAATAGGCGCCCACCTGTATAATGAGAGGAATATTTTCAGTCTTAGTTTAAATAGGCGCCCACCTGTATAATGAGAGAAATATTTTCAGTCTTAGTTTAAATAGGCGCCCACCTGTATAACGAGAGGAATACTTTTCAGTCTTAGTTTAAATAGGCGCCCACCTGTATAATGAGAGGAATAATTTTCAGTCTTAGTTTAAATAGGCGCCCACCTGTATAATGAGAAGAATATTTTCGGTCTTAGTTTAAATAGGCGCCCACCTGTATAACGAGAGGAATACTTTTCAGTCTTAGTTTAAATAGGCGCCCACCTGTATAATGAGAGGAATATTTTCAGTCTTAGTTTAAATAGGCGCCCACCTGTATAATGAGAGAAATATTTTCAGTCTTAGTTTAAATATGCGTCCACCTGTATAACGAGAGGAATATTTTTCAGTCTTAGTTTAAATAGGCGCCCACCTGTATAATTAGAGGAATATTTTCGGTCTTAGTTTAAATAGGCGTCCACCTGTATAATGAGAGGAATGTTTTCAGTCTTAGTTTATATAGGCGGCCACCTGTATAACGAGAGGAATACTTTTCAGTCTTAGTTTAAATAGGCGCCCACCTGTATAATGAGAGAAATATTTTCAGTCTTAGTTTAGATAGGCGCCCACCTGTATAACGAGAGGAATATTTTCAGTCTTAGTTTAAATAGGCGCCCACATGTAAAATGAGAGAAATATTTTCAGTCTTAGTTTAAATAGGCGCCCACCTGTACAATGAGATGAATATTTTCAGTCTTAGTTTAAATAGGCACCCACCTGTATAATGAGAGGATTATTTTCAGTCTTAGTTTTAATAGGTGCCCACCTGTATAATGAGAGGAATATTTTCAGTCTTAGTTTAAATAGGCGCCCACCTGTATAACGAGAGGAATACTTTTCAGTCTTAGTTTAAATAGGCGCCCACCTGTATAATGAGAGGAATATTTTCAGTCTTAGTTTTAATAGGCGCCCACCTGTATAATGAGAGGAATATTTTCAGTCTTAGTTTAAATAGGCGCCCACCTGTAATAATGAGAGGAATATTTTTATGTCTTAGTTTAAATAGGCGCCCACCTGTATAACGAGAGGAATACTTTTCAGTCTTAGTTTAAATAGGCGCCCACCTGTATAACGAGAGGAATATTTTCAGTCTTAGTTTAAATAGGCGCCCACCTGTATAATGAGAGGAATATTTTCAGTCTTAATTTAAATAGGCGCCCACCTGTATAATGAGAGGAATATTTTCAGTCTTAGTTTAAATAGGCGCCCACCTGTATAACGAGAGGAATAATTTTCAGTCTTAGTTTAAATAGGCGCCCACCTGTATAATGAGAAGAATATTGTCGGTCTTAGTTTAAATAGGCGCCCACCTGTATAATGAGAGGAATGTATTCAGTCGTAGTTTAAATAGGCGCCCACCTGTATAACGAGAGGAATACTTTTCAGTCTTAGTTTAAATAGGCGCCCACCTGTATAATGAGAGGAATATTTTCAGACTTAGTTTAAATAGGCGCCCACCTGTATAATGAGAGGAATATTTTCAGTCTTAGTTTAAATAAGCGCCCACCTGTATAATGAGAGGAATGTTTTCATTCTTAGTTTAAATAGGCGCCCACCTGTATAACGAGAGGAATATTTTTCAGTCTTAGTTTAAATAGGCGCCCACCTGTATAATTAGAGGAATGATTTCGGTCTTAGTTTAAATAGGCGTCCACCTGTATAATGAGAGGAATATTTTCAGTCTTAGTTTAAATAGGCGACCACCTGTATAATTAGAGGAATGATTTCGGTCTTAGTTTAAATAGGCGTCCACCTGTATAATGAGAGGAATATTTTCAGTCTTAGTTTAAATAGGCGACCACCTGTAAAACGAGAGGAATATTTTCAGTCTTAGTTTAAATAGGCGCCCACCTGTATAACGAGAGGAATATTTTCAGTCTTAGTTTAAATAAGCGCCCACCTGTATAATGAGAGGAATGTTTTCATTCTTAGTTTAAATAGGCGCCCACCTGTATAACGAGAGGAATACTTTTCAGTCTTAGTTTAAATAGGCGCCCACCTGTATAATGAGAGGAATAATTTTCAGTCTTAGTTTAAATAGGCGCCCACCTGTATAATGAGAAGAATATTTTCGGTCTTAGTTTAAATAGGCGCCCACCTGTATAACGAGAGGAATGTTTTCAGTCTTAGTTTAAATAGGCGCCCACCTGTATAACGAGAGGAATACTTTTCAGTCTTAGTTTAAATAGGCGCCCACCTGTATAATGAGAGAAATATTTTCAGTCTTAGTTTAGATAGGCGCCCACCTGTATAACGAGAGAAATATTTTCAGTCTTAGTTTAAATAGGCGCCCACATGTAAAATGAGAGGAATATTTTCAGTCTTAGTTTAAATAGGCGCCCACCTGTACAATGAGATGAATATTTTCAGTCTTAGTTTAAATAGGCACCCACCTGTATAATGAGAGGATTATTTTCAGTCTTAGTTTTAATAGGTGCCCACCTGTATAATGAGAGGAATATTTTCAGTCTTAGTTTAAATAGGCGCCCACCTGTATAACGAGAGGAATACTTTTCAGTCTTAGTTTAAATAGGCGCCCACCTGTATAATGAGAGGAATATTTTCAGTCTTAGTTTTAATAGGCGCCCACCTGTATAATGAGAGGAATATTTTCAGTCTTAGTTTAAATAGGCGCCCACCTGTAATAATGAGAGGAATATTTTTATGTCTTAGTTTAAATAGGCGCCCACCTGTATAACGAGAGGAATACTTTTCAGTCTTAGTTTAAATAGGCGCCCACCTGTATAACGAGAGGAATATTTTCAGTCTTAGTTTAAATAGGCGCCCTCCTGTATAACGAGAGGAATATTTTCAGTCTTAGTTTAAATAGGTGCCCACCTGTATAATGAGAGAAATATTTTCAGTCTTTGTTTTAATAGGCGCTCACCTGTATAATGAGAGAATATTTTCAGTCTTAGTTTAAATAGGCGCCCACCTGTATAATGAGAGGAATATTTTCAGTCTTAATTTAAATAGGCGCCCACCTGTATAATGAGAGGAATATTTTCAGTCTTAGTTTAAATAGGCGCCCACCTGTATAACGAGAGAAATATTTTCAGTCTTTGTTTTAATAGGCGCCCACCTGTATAATGAGAGGAATATTTTCAGTCTTAGTTTAAATAGGCGCCCACCTGTATAACGAGAGGAATACTTTTCAGTCTTAGTTTAAATAGGCGCCCACCTGTATAATGAGAGGAATATTTTCAGTCTTAGTTTTAATAGGCGCCCACCTGTATAATGAGAGGAATATTTTCAGTCTTAGTTTAAATAGGCGCCCACCTGTAATAATGAGAGGAATATTTTCAGTCTTAGTTTAAATAGGCGCCCACCTGTATAATGAGAGGAATATTTTCAGTCTTAATTTAAATAGGCGCCCACCTGTATAATGAGAGGAATATTTTCAGTCTTAGTTTAAATAGGCGCCCACCTGTATAACGAGAGGAATAATTTTCAGTCTTAGTTTAAATAGGCGCCCACCTGTATAATGAGAAGAATATTGTCGGTCTTAGTTTAAATAGGCGCCCACCTGTATAATGAGAGGAATGTATTCAGTCGTAGTTTAAATAGGCGCCCACCTGTATAACGAGAGGAATACTTTTCAGTCTTAGTTTAAATAGGCGCCCACCTGTATAATGAGAGGAATATTTTCAGTCTTAGTTTAAATAGGCGCCCACCTGTATAATGAGAGGAATATTTTCAGTCTTAGTTTAAATATGCGCCCACCTGTCTAACGAGAGGAATATTTTTCAGTCTAAGTTTAAATAGGCGCCCACCTGTATAATTAGAGGAATGATTTCGGTCTTAGTTTAAATAGGCGTCCACCTGTATAATGAGAGGAATATTTTCAGTCTTAGTTTAAATAGGCGACCACCTGTATAACGAGAGGAATATTTTCAGTCTTAGTTTAAATAGGCGCCCACCTGTATAACGAGAGGAATATTTTCAGTCTTAGTTTAAATAAGCGCCCACCTGTATAATGAGAGGAATGTTTTCATTCTTAGTTTAAATAGGCGCCCACCTGTATAACGAGAGGAATACTTTTCAGTCTTAGTTTAAATAGGCGCCCACCTGTATAATGAGAGGAATAATTTTCAGTCTTAGTTTAAATAGGCGCCCACCTGTATAATGAGAAGAATATTTTCGGTCTTAGTTTAAATAGGCGCCCACCTGTATAACGAGAGGAATGTTTTCAGTCTTAGTTTAAATAGGCGTCCACCTGTATAACGAGAGGAATACTTTTCAGTCTTAGTTTAAATAGGCGCCCACCTGTATAATGAGAGAAATATTTTCAGTCTTAGTTTAGATAGGCGCCCACCTGTATAACGAGAGAAATATTTTCAGTCTTAGTTTAAATAGGCGCCCACATGTAAAATGAGAGGAATATTTTCAGTCTTAGTTTAAATAGGCGCCCACCTGTACAATGAGATGAATATTTTCAGTCTTAGTTTAAATAGGCACCCACCTGTATAATGAGAGGATTATTTTCAGTCTTAGTTTTAATAGGTGCCCACCTGTATAATTAGAGGAATATTTTCAGTCTTAGTTTAAATAGGCGCCCACCTGTATAACGAGAGGAATACTTTTCAGTCTTAGTTTAAATAGGCGCCCACCTGTATAATTAGAGGAATGATTTCGGTCTTAGTTTAAATAGGCGTCCACCTGTATAATGAGAGGAATATTTTCAGTCTTAGTTTAAATAGGCGACCACCTGTATAACGAGAGGAATATTTTCAGTCTTAGTTTAAATAGGCGCCCACCTGTATAACGAGAGGAATATTTTCAGTCTTAGTTTAAATAAGCGCCCACCTGAATAATGAGAGGAATGTTTTCATTCTTAGTTTAAATAGGCGCCCACCTGTATAACGAGAGGAATACTTTTCAGTCTTAGTTTAAATAGGCGCCCACCTGTATAATGAGAGGAATAATTTTCAGTCTTAGTTTAAATAGGCGCCCACCTGTATAATGAGAAGAATATTTTCGGTCTTAGTTTAAATAGGCGCCCACCTGTATAACGAGAGGAATGTTTTCAGTCTTAGTTTAAATAGGCGCCCACCTGTATAACGAGAGGAATACTTTTCAGTCTTAGTTTAAATAGGCGCCCACCTGTATAATGAGAGAAATATTTTCAGTCTTAGTTTAGATAGGCGCCCACCTGTATAACGAGAGAAATATTTTCAGTCTTAGTTTAAATAGGCGCCCACATGTAAAATGAGAGGAATATTTTCAGTCTTAGTTTAAATAGGCGCCCACCTGTACAATGAGATGAATATTTTCAGTCTTAGTTTAAATAGGCACCCACCTGTATAATGAGAGGATTATTTTCAGTCTTAGTTTTAATAGGTGCCCACCTGTATAATGAGAGGAATATTTTCAGTCTTAGTTTAAATAGGCGCCCACCTGTATAACGAGAGGAATACTTTTCAGTCTTAGTTTAAATAGGCGCCCACCTGTATAATGAGAGGAATATTTTCAGTCTTAGTTTTAATAGGCGCCCACCTGTATAATGAGAGGAATATTTTCAGTCTTAGTTTAAATAGGCGCCCACCTGTAATAATGAGAGGAATATTTTTATGTCTTAGTTTAAATAGGGGCCCACCTGTATAACGAGAGGAATACTTTTCAGTCTTAGTTTAAATAGGCGCCCACCTGTATAACGAGAGGAATATTTTCAGTCTTAGTTTAAATAGGCGCCCACCTGTATAACGAGAGGAATATTTTCAGTCTTAGTTTAAATAGGTGCCCACCTGTATAATGAGAGAAATATTTTTAGTCTTTGTTTTAATAGGCGCTCACCTGTATAATGAGAGAATATTTTCAGTCTTAGTTTAAATAGGCGCCCACCTGTATAATGAGAGGAATATTTTCAGTCTTAATTTAAATAGGCGCCCACCTGTATAATGAGAGGAATATTTTCAGTCTTAGTTTAAATAGGCGCCCACCTGTATAACGAGAGGAATAATTTTCAGTCTTAGTTTAAATAGGCGCCCACCTGTATAATGAGAAGAATATTGTCGGTCTTAGTTTAAATAGGCGCCCACCTGTATAATGAGAGGAATGTATTCAGTCGTAGTTTAAATAGGCGCCCACCTGTATAACGAGAGGAATACTTTTCAGTCTTAGTTTAAATAGGCGCCCACCTGTATAATGAGAGGAATATTTTCAGTCTTAGTTTAAATAGGCGCCCACCTGTATAACGAGAGGAATATTTTCAGTCTTAGTTTAAATAGGCGCCCACCTGTATAATGAGAGGAATATTTTCAGTCTTAGTTTAAATAGGCGCCCACCTGTAAAACAAGAGGAATAATTTTCAGTCTTAGTTTAAATAGGCGCCCACCTGTATAATGAGAGGAATATTTTCAGTCTTAATTTAAATAGGCGCCCACCTGTATAATGAGAGGAATATTTTCAGTCTTAGTTTAAATAGGCGCCCACCTGTATAACGAGAGGAATAATTTTCAGTCTTAGTTTAAATAGGCGCCCACCTGTATAATGAGAAGAATATTGTCGGTCTTAGTTTAAATAGGCGCCCACCTGTATAATGAGAGGAATGTATTCAGTCGTAGTTTAAATAGGCGCCCACCTGTATAACGAGAGGAATACTTTTCAGTCTTAGTTTAAATAGGCGCCCACCTGTATAATGAGAGGAATATTTTCAGTCTTAGTTTAAATAGGCGCCCACCTGTATAATGAGAGGAATATTTTCAGTCTTAGTTTAAATATGCGCCCACCTGTCTAACGAGAGGAATATTTTTCAGTCTAAGTTTAAATAGGCGCCCACCTGTATAATTAGAGGAATGATTTCGGTCTTAGTTTAAATAGGCGTCCACCTGTATAATGAGAGGAATATTTTCAGTCTTAGTTTAAATAGGCGACCACCTGTATAACGAGAGGAATATTTTCAGTCTTAGTTTAAATAGGCGCCCACCTGTATAACGAGAGGAATATTTTCAGTCTTAGTTTAAATAAGCGCCCACCTGTATAATGAGAGGAATGTTTTCATTCTTAGTTTAAATAGGCGCCCACCTGTATAACGAGAGGAATACTTTTCAGTCTTAGTTTAAATAGGCGCCCACCTGTATAATGAGAGGAATAATTTTCAGTCTTAGTTTAAATAGGCGCCCACCTGTATAATGAGAAGAATATTTTCGGTCTTAGTTTAAATAGGCGCCCACCTGTATAACGAGAGGAATGTTTTCAGTCTTAGTTTAAATAGGCGTCCACCTGTATAACGAGAGGAATACTTTTCAGTCTTAGTTTAAATAGGCGCCCACCTGTATAATGAGAGAAATATTTTCAGTCTTAGTTTAGATAGGCGCCCACCTGTATAACGAGAGAAATATTTTCAGTCTTAGTTTAAATAGGCGCCCACATGTAAAATGAGAGGAATATTTTCAGTCTTAGTTTAAATAGGCGCCCACCTGTACAATGAGATGAATATTTTCAGTCTTAGTTTAAATAGGCACCCACCTGTATAATGAGAGGATTATTTTCAGTCTTAGTTTTAATAGGTGCCCACCTGTATAATTAGAGGAATATTTTCAGTCTTAGTTTAAATAGGCGCCCACCTGTATAACGAGAGGAATACTTTTCAGTCTTAGTTTAAATAGGCGCCCACCTGTATAATTAGAGGAATGATTTCGGTCTTAGTTTAAATAGGCGTCCACCTGTATAATGAGAGGAATATTTTCAGTCTTAGTTTAAATAGGCGACCACCTGTATAACGAGAGGAATATTTTCAGTCTTAGTTTAAATAGGCGCCCACCTGTATAACGAGAGGAATATTTTCAGTCTTAGTTTAAATAAGCGCCCACCTGAATAATGAGAGGAATGTTTTCATTCTTAGTTTAAATAGGCGCCCACCTGTATAACGAGAGGAATACTTTTCAGTCTTAGTTTAAATAGGCGCCCACCTGTATAATGAGAGGAATAATTTTCAGTCTTAGTTTAAATAGGCGCCCACCTGTATAATGAGAAGAATATTTTCGGTCTTAGTTTAAATAGGCGCCCACCTGTATAACGAGAGGAATGTTTTCAGTCTTAGTTTAAATAGGCGCCCACCTGTATAACGAGAGGAATACTTTTCAGTCTTAGTTTAAATAGGCGCCCACCTGTATAATGAGAGAAATATTTTCAGTCTTAGTTTAGATAGGCGCCCACCTGTATAACGAGAGAAATATTTTCAGTCTTAGTTTAAATAGGCGCCCACATGTAAAATGAGAGGAATATTTTCAGTCTTAGTTTAAATAGGCGCCCACCTGTACAATGAGATGAATATTTTCAGTCTTAGTTTAAATAGGCACCCACCTGTATAATGAGAGGATTATTTTCAGTCTTAGTTTTAATAGGTGCCCACCTGTATAATGAGAGGAATATTTTCAGTCTTAGTTTAAATAGGCGCCCACCTGTATAACGAGAGGAATACTTTTCAGTCTTAGTTTAAATAGGCGCCCACCTGTATAATGAGAGGAATATTTTCAGTCTTAGTTTTAATAGGCGCCCACCTGTATAATGAGAGGAATATTTTCAGTCTTAGTTTAAATAGGCGCCCACCTGTAATAATGAGAGGAATATTTTTATGTCTTAGTTTAAATAGGCGCCCACCTGTATAACGAGAGGAATACTTTTCAGTCTTAGTTTAAATAGGCGCCCACCTGTATAACGAGAGGAATATTTTCAGTCTTAGTTTAAATAGGCGCCCACCTGTATAACGAGAGGAATATTTTCAGTCTTAGTTTAAATAGGTGCCCACCTGTATAATGAGAGAAATATTTTTAGTCTTTGTTTTAATAGGCGCTCACCTGTATAATGAGAGAATATTTTCAGTCTTAGTTTAAATAGGCGCCCACCTGTATAATGAGAGGAATATTTTCAGTCTTAATTTAAATAGGCGCCCACCTGTATAATGAGAGGAATATTTTCAGTCTTAGTTTAAATAGGCGCCCACCTGTATAACGAGAGGAATAATTTTCAGTCTTAGTTTAAATAGGCGCCCACCTGTATAATGAGAAGAATATTGTCGGTCTTAGTTTAAATAGGCGCCCACCTGTATAATGAGAGGAATGTATTCAGTCGTAGTTTAAATAGGCGCCCACCTGTATAACGAGAGGAATACTTTTCAGTCTTAGTTTAAATAGGCGCCCACCTGTATAATGAGAGGAATATTTTCAGTCTTAGTTTAAATAGGCGCCCACCTGTATAACGAGAGGAATATTTTCAGTCTTAGTTTAAATAGGCGCCCACCTGTATAATGAGAGGAATATTTTCAGTCTTAGTTTAAATAGGCGCCCACCTGTAAAACAAGAGGAATAATTTTCAGTCTTAGTTTAAATAGGCGCCCACCTGTATAATGAGAGGAATATTTTCAGTCTTAATTTAAATAGGCGCCCACCTGTATAATGAGAGGAATATTTTCAGTCTTAGTTTAAATAGGCGCCCACCTGTATAACGAGAGGAATAATTTTCAGTCTTAGTTTAAATAGGCGCCCACCTGTATAATGAGAAGAATATTGTCGGTCTTAGTTTAAATAGGCGCCCACCTGTATAATGAGAGGAATGTATTCAGTCGTAGTTTAAATAGGCGCCCACCTGTATAACGAGAGGAATACTTTTCAGTCTTAGTTTAAATAGGCGCCCACCTGTATAATGAGAGGAATATTTTCAGTCTTAGTTTAAATAGGCGCCCACCTGTATAATGAGAGGAATATTTTCAGTCTTAGTTTAAATATGCGCCCACCTGTCTAACGAGAGGAATATTTTTCAGTCTAAGTTTAAATAGGCGCCCACCTGTATAATTAGAGGAATGATTTCGGTCTTAGTTTAAATAGGCGTCCACCTGTATAATGAGAGGAATATTTTCAGTCTTAGTTTAAATAGGCGACCACCTGTATAACGAGAGGAATATTTTCAGTCTTAGTTTAAATAGGCGCCCACCTGTATAACGAGAGGAATATTTTCAGTCTTAGTTTAAATAAGCGCCCACCTGTATAATGAGAGGAATGTTTTCATTCTTAGTTTAAATAGGCGCCCACCTGTATAACGAGAGGAATACTTTTCAGTCTTAGTTTAAATAGGCGCCCACCTGTATAATGAGAGGAATAATTTTCAGTCTTAGTTTAAATAGGCGCCCACCTGTATAATGAGAAGAATATTTTCGGTCTTAGTTTAAATAGGCGCCCACCTGTATAACGAGAGGAATGTTTTCAGTCTTAGTTTAAATAGGCGTCCACCTGTATAACGAGAGGAATACTTTTCAGTCTTAGTTTAAATAGGCGCCCACCTGTATAATGAGAGAAATATTTTCAGTCTTAGTTTAGATAGGCGCCCACCTGTATAACGAGAGAAATATTTTCAGTCTTAGTTTAAATAGGCGCCCACATGTAAAATGAGAGGAATATTTTCAGTCTTAGTTTAAATAGGCGCCCACCTGTACAATGAGATGAATATTTTCAGTCTTAGTTTAAATAGGCACCCACCTGTATAATGAGAGGATTATTTTCAGTCTTAGTTTTAATAGGTGCCCACCTGTATAATTAGAGGAATATTTTCAGTCTTAGTTTAAATAGGCGCCCACCTGTATAACGAGAGGAATACTTTTCAGTCTTAGTTTAAATAGGCGCCCACCTGTATAATTAGAGGAATGATTTCGGTCTTAGTTTAAATAGGCGTCCACCTGTATAATGAGAGGAATATTTTCAGTCTTAGTTTAAATAGGCGACCACCTGTATAACGAGAGGAATATTTTCAGTCTTAGTTTAAATAGGCGCCCACCTGTATAACGAGAGGAATATTTTCAGTCTTAGTTTAAATAAGCGCCCACCTGAATAATGAGAGGAATGTTTTCATTCTTAGTTTAAATAGGCGCCCACCTGTATAACGAGAGGAATACTTTTCAGTCTTAGTTTAAATAGGCGCCCACCTGTATAATGAGAGGAATAATTTTCAGTCTTAGTTTAAATAGGCGCCCACCTGTATAATGAGAAGAATATTTTCGGTCTTAGTTTAAATAGGCGCCCACCTGTATAACGAGAGGAATGTTTTCAGTCTTAGTTTAAATAGGCGCCCACCTGTATAACGAGAGGAATACTTTTCAGTCTTAGTTTAAATAGGCGCCCACCTGTATAATGAGAGAAATATTTTCAGTCTTAGTTTAGATAGGCGCCCACCTGTATAACGAGAGAAATATTTTCAGTCTTAGTTTAAATAGGCGCCCACATGTAAAATGAGAGGAATATTTTCAGTCTTAGTTTAAATAGGCGCCCACCTGTACAATGAGATGAATATTTTCAGTCTTAGTTTAAATAGGCACCCACCTGTATAATGAGAGGATTATTTTCAGTCTTAGTTTTAATAGGTGCCCACCTGTATAATGAGAGGAATATTTTCAGTCTTAGTTTAAATAGGCGCCCACCTGTATAACGAGAGGAATACTTTTCAGTCTTAGTTTAAATAGGCGCCCACCTGTATAATGAGAGGAATATTTTCAGTCTTAGTTTTAATAGGCGCCCACCTGTATAATGAGAGGAATATTTTCAGTCTTAGTTTAAATAGGCGCCCACCTGTAATAATGAGAGGAATATTTTTATGTCTTAGTTTAAATAGGCGCCCACCTGTATAACGAGAGGAATACTTTTCAGTCTTAGTTTAAATAGGCGCCCACCTGTATAACGAGAGGAATATTTTCAGTCTTAGTTTAAATAGGCGCCCACCTGTATAACGAGAGGAATATTTTCAGTCTTAGTTTAAATAGGTGCCCACCTGTATAATGAGAGAAATATTTTTAGTCTTTGTTTTAATAGGCGCTCACCTGTATAATGAGAGAATATTTTCAGTCTTAGTTTAAATAGGCGCCCACCTGTATAATGAGAGGAATATTTTCAGTCTTAATTTAAATAGGCGCCCACCTGTATAATGAGAGGAATATTTTCAGTCTTAGTTTAAATAGGCGCCCACCTGTATAACGAGAGGAATAATTTTCAGTCTTAGTTTAAATAGGCGCCCACCTGTATAATGAGAAGAATATTGTCGGTCTTAGTTTAAATAGGCGCCCACCTGTATAATGAGAGGAATGTATTCAGTCGTAGTTTAAATAGGCGCCCACCTGTATAACGAGAGGAATACTTTTCAGTCTTAGTTTAAATAGGCGCCCACCTGTATAATGAGAGGAATATTTTCAGTCTTAGTTTAAATAGGCGCCCACCTGTATAATGAGAGGAATATTTTCAGTCTTAGTTTAAATAGGCGCCCACCTGTATAACGAGAGGAATAATTTTCAGTCTTAGTTTAAATAGGCGCCCACCTGTATAATGAGAAGAATATTGTCGGTCTTAGTTTAAATAGGCGCCCACCTGTATAATGAGAGGAATGTATTCAGTCGTAGTTTAAATAGGCGCCCACCTGTATAACGAGAGAAATACTTTTCAGTCTTAGTTTAAATAGGCGCCCACCTGTATAATGAGAGGAATATTTTCAGTCTTAGTTTAAATAGGCGCCCACCTGTATAATGAGAGGAATATTTTCAGTCTTAGTTTTAATAGGCGCCCACCTGTATAATGAGAGGAATATTTTCAGTCTTAATTTAAATAGGCGCCCACCTGTATAATGAGAGGAATATTTTCAGTCTTAGTTTAAATAGGCGCCCACCTGTATAACGAGAGGAATAATTTTCAGTCTTAGTTTAAATAGGCGCCCACCTGTATAATGAGAAGAATATTGTCGGTCTTAGTTTAAATAGGCGCCCACCTGTATAATGAGAGGAATGTATTCAGTCGTAGTTTAAATAGGCGCCCACCTGTATAACGAGAGGAATACTTTTCAGTCTTAGTTTAAATAGGCGCCCACCTGTATAATGAGAGGAATATTTTCAGTCTTAGTTTAAATAGGCGCCCACCTGTATAATGAGAGGAATATTTTCAGTCTTAGTTTAAATATGCGCCCACCTGTCTAACGAGAGGAATATTTTTCAGTCTAAGTTTAAATAGGCGCCCACCTGTATAATTAGAGGAATGATTTCGGTCTTAGTTTAAATAGGCGTCCACCTGTATAATGAGAGGAATATTTTCAGTCTTAGTTTAAATAGGCGACCACCTGTATAACGAGAGGAATATTTTCAGTCTTAGTTTAAATAGGCGCCCACCTGTATAACGAGAGGAATATTTTCAGTCTTAGTTTAAATAAGCGCCCACCTGTATAATGAGAGGAATGTTTTCATTCTTAGTTTAAATAGGCGCCCACCTGTATAACGAGAGGAATACTTTTCAGTCTTAGTTTAAATAGGCGCCCACCTGTATAATGAGAGGAATAATTTTCAGTCTTAGTTTAAATAGGCGCCCACCTGTATAATGAGAAGAATATTTTCGGTCTTAGTTTAAATAGGCGCCCACCTGTATAACGAGAGGAATGTTTTCAGTCTTAGTTTAAATAGGCGTCCACCTGTATAACGAGAGGAATACTTTTCAGTCTTAGTTTAAATAGGCGCCCACCTGTATAATGAGAGAAATATTTTCAGTCTTAGTTTAGATAGGCGCCCACCTGTATAACGAGAGAAATATTTTCAGTCTTAGTTTAAATAGGCGCCCACATGTAAAATGAGAGGAATATTTTCAGTCTTAGTTTAAATAGGCGCCCACCTGTACAATGAGATGAATATTTTCAGTCTTAGTTTAAATAGGCACCCACCTGTATAATGAGAGGATTATTTTCAGTCTTAGTTTTAATAGGTGCCCACCTGTATAATGAGAGGAATATTTTCAGTCTTAGTTTAAATAGGCGCCCACCTGTATAACGAGAGGAATACTTTTCAGTCTTAGTTTAAATAGGCGCCCACCTGTATAATTAGAGGAATGATTTCGGTCTTAGTTTAAATAGGCGTCCACCTGTATAATGAGAGGAATATTTTCAGTCTTAGTTTAAATAGGCGACCACCTGTATAACGAGAGGAATATTTTCAGTCTTAGTTTAAATAGGCGCCCACCTGTATAACGAGAGGAATATTTTCAGTCTTAGTTTAAATAAGCGCCCACCTGTATAATGAGAGGAATGTTTTCATTCTTAGTTTAAATAGGCGCCCACCTGTATAACGAGAGGAATACTTTTCAGTCTTAGTTTAAATAGGCGCCCACCTGTATAATGAGAGGAATAATTTTCAGTCTTAGTTTAAATAGGCGCCCACCTGTATAATGAGAAGAATATTTTCGGTCTTAGTTTAAATAGGCGCCCACCTGTATAACGAGAGGAATGTTTTCAGTCTTAGTTTAAATAGGCGCCCACCTGTATAACGAGAGGAATACTTTTCAGTCTTAGTTTAAATAGGCGCCCACCTGTATAATGAGAGAAATATTTTCAGTCTTAGTTTAGATAGGCGCCCACCTGTATAACGAGAGAAATATTTTCAGTCTTAGTTTAAATAGGCGCCCACATGTAAAATGAGAGGAATATTTTCAGTCTTAGTTTAAATAGGCGCCCACCTGTACAATGAGATGAATATTTTCAGTCTTAGTTTAAATAGGCACCCACCTGTATAATGAGAGGATTATTTTCAGTCTTAGTTTTAATAGGTGCCCACCTGTATAATGAGAGGAATATTTTCAGTCTTAGTTTAAATAGGCGCCCACCTGTATAACGAGAGGAATACTTTTCAGTCTTAGTTTAAATAGGCGCCCACCTGTATAATGAGAGGAATATTTTCAGTCTTAGTTTTAATAGGCGCCCACCTGTATAATGAGAGGAATATTTTCAGTCTTAGTTTAAATAGGCGCCCACCTGTAATAATGAGAGGAATATTTTTATGTCTTAGTTTAAATAGGCGCCCACCTGTATAACGAGAGGAATACTTTTCAGTCTTAGTTTAAATAGGCGCCCACCTGTATAACGAGAGGAATATTTTCAGTCTTAGTTTAAATAGGCGCCCACCTGTATAACGAGAGGAATATTTTCAGTCTTAGTTTAAATAGGTGCCCACCTGTATAATGAGAGAAATATTTTTAGTCTTTGTTTTAATAGGCGCTCACCTGTATAATGAGAGAATATTTTCAGTCTTAGTTTAAATAGGCGCCCACCTGTATAATGAGAGGAATATTTTCAGTCTTAATTTAAATAGGCGCCCACCTGTATAATGAGAGGAATATTTTCAGTCTTAGTTTAAATAGGCGCCCACCTGTATAACGAGAGGAATAATTTTCAGTCTTAGTTTAAATAGGCGCCCACCTGTATAATGAGAAGAATATTGTCGGTCTTAGTTTAAATAGGCGCCCACCTGTATAATGAGAGGAATGTATTCAGTCGTAGTTTAAATAGGCGCCCACCTGTATAACGAGAGGAATACTTTTCAGTCTTAGTTTAAATAGGCGCCCACCTGTATAATGAGAGGAATATTTTCAGTCTTAGTTTAAATAGGCGCCCACCTGTATAATGAGAGGAATATTTTCAGTCTTAGTTTAAATAGGCGCCCACCTGTATAATGAGAGAAATATTTTTAGTCTTTGTTTTAATAGGCGCTCACCTGTATAATGAGAGAATATTTTCAGTCTTAGTTTAAATAGGCGCCCACCTGTATAATGAGAGGAATATTTTCAGTCTTAATTTAAATAGGCGCCCACCTGTATAATGAGAGGAATATTTTCAGTCTTAGTTTAAATAGGCGCCCACCTGTATAACGAGAGGAATAATTTTCAGTCTTAGTTTAAATAGGCGCCCACCTGTATAATGAGAAGAATATTGTCGGTCTTAGTTTAAATAGGCGCCCACCTGTATAATGAGAGGAATGTATTCAGTCGTAGTTTAAATAGGCGCCCACCTGTATAACGAGAGGAATACTTTTCAGTCTTAGTTTAAATAGGCGCCCACCTGTATAATGAGAGGAATATTTTCAGTCTTAGTTTAAATAGGCGCCCACCTGTATAATGAGAGGAATATTTTCAGTCTTAGTTTAAATATGCGCCCACCTGTATAACGAGAGGAATATTTTTCAGTCTTAGTTTAAATAGGCGCCCACCTGTATAATTAGAGGAATGATTTCGGTCTTAGTTTAAATAGGCGTCCACCTGTATAATGAGAGGAATATTTTCAGTCTTAGTTTAAATAGGCGACCACCTGTATAACGAGAGGAATATTTTCAGTCTTAGTTTAAATAGGCGCCCACCTGTATAACGAGAGGAATATTTTCAGTCTTAGTTTAAATAAGCGCCCACCTGTATAATGAGAGGAATGTTTTCATTCTTAGTTTAAATAGGCGCCCACCTGTATAACGAGAGGAATACTTTTCAGTCTTAGTTTAAATAGGCGCCCACCTGTATAATGAGAGGAATAATTTTCAGTCTTAGTTTAAATAGGCGCCCACCTGTATAATGAGAAGAATATTTTCGGTCTTAGTTTAAATAGGCGTCCACCTGTATAACGAGAGGAATGTTTTCAGTCTTAGTTTAAATAGGCGCCCACCTGTATAACGAGAGGAATACTTTTCAGTCTTAGTTTAAATAGGCGCCCACCTGTATAATGAGAGAAATATTTTCAGTCTTAGTTTAGATAGGCGCCCACCTGTATAACGAGAGAAATATTTTCAGTCTTAGTTTAAATAGGCGCCCACATGTAAAATGAGAGGAATATTTTCAGTCTTAGTTTAAATAGGCGCCCACCTGTACAATGAGATGAATATTTTCAGTCTTAGTTTAAATAGGCACCCACCTGTGTAATGAGAGGATTATTTTCAGTCTTAGTTTTAATAGGTGCCCACCTGTATAATGAGAGGAATATTTTCAGTCTTAGTTTAAATAGGCGCCCACCTGTATAACGAGAGGAATACTTTTCAGTCTTAGTTTAAATAGGCGCCCACCTGTATAATGAGAGGAATATTTTCAGTCTTAGTTTTAATAGGCGCCCACCTGTATAATGAGAGGAATATTTTCAGTCTTAGTTTAAATAGGCGCCCACCTGTAATAATGAGAGGAATATTTTTATGTCTTAGTTTAAATAGGCGCCCACCTGTATAACGAGAGGAATACTTTTCAGTCTTAGTTTAAATAGGCGCCCACCTGTATAACGAGAGGAATATTTTCAGTCTTAGTTTAAATAGGCGCCCACCTGTATAACGAGAGAAATATTTTCAGTCTTAGTTTAAATAGGTGCCCACCTGTATAATGAGAGAAATATTTTCAGTCTTTGTTTTAATAGGCGCTCACCTGTATAATGAGAGAATATTTTCAGTCTTAGTTTAAATAGGCGCCCACCTGTATAATGAGAGGAATATTTTCAGTCTTAATTTAAATAGGCGCCCACCTGTATAATGAGAGGAATATTTTCAGTCTTAGTTTAAATAGGCGCCCACCTGTATAACGAGAGGAATAATTTTCAGTCTTAGTTTAAATAGGCGCCCACCTGTATAATGAGAAGAATATTGTCGGTCTTAGTTTAAATAGGCGCCCACCTGTATAATGAGAGGAATGTATTCAGTCGTAGTTTAAATAGGCGCCCACCTGTATAACGAGAGGAATACTTTTCAGTCTTAGTTTAAATAGGCGCCCACCTGTATAATGAGAGGAATATTTTCAGTCTTAGTTTAAATAGGCGCCCACCTGTATAATGAGAGGAATATTTTCAGTCTTAGTTTTTATAGGCGCCCACCTGTATAATGAGAGAATATTTTCAGTCTTAGTTTAAATAGGCACCCACCTGTAATAATGAGAGGAATATTTTTATGTCTTAGTTTAAATAGGCGTCCACCTGTATAACGAGAGGAATGTTTTCAGTCTTAGTTTAAATAGGCGCCCACCTGTATAACGAGAGGAATACTTTTCAGTCTTAGTTTAAATAGGCGCCCACCTGTATAATGAGAGAAATATTTTCAGTCTTAGTTTAGATAGGCGCCCACCTGTATAACGAGAGAAATATTTTCAGTCTTAGTTTAAATAGGCGCCCACATGTAAAATGAGAGGAATATTTTCAGTCTTAGTTTAAATAGGCGCCCACCTGTACAATGAGATGAATATTTTCAGTCTTAGTTTAAATAGGCACCCACCTGTATAATGAGAGGATTATTTTCAGTCTTAGTTTTAATAGGTGCCCACCTGTATAATGAGAGGAATATTTTCAGTCTTAGTTTAAATAGGCGCCCACCTGTATAACGAGAGGAATACTTTTCAGTCTTAGTTTAAATAGGCGCCCACCTGTATAATGAGAGGAATATTTTCAGTCTTAGTTTTAATAGGCGCCCACCTGTAAAATGAGAGAAATATTTTCAGTCTTAGTTTAAATAGGCGCCCACCTGTAATAATGAGAGGAATATTTTTATGTCTTAGTTTAAATAGGCGCCCACCTGTATAACGAGAGGAATACTTTTCAGTCTTAGTTTAAATAGGCGCCCACCTGTATAACGAGAGGAATATTTTCAGTCTTAGTTTAAATAGGCGCCCACCTGTATAACGAGAGGAATATTTTCAGTCTTAGTTTAAATAGGTGCCCACCTGTATAATGAGAGAAATATTTTCAGTCTTTGTTTTAATAGGCGCTCACCTGTATAATGAGAGAATATTTTCAGTCTTAGTTTAAATAGGCGCCCACCTGTATAATGAGAGGAATATTTTCAGTCTTAATTTAAATAGGCGCCCACCTGTATAATGAGAGGAATATTTTCAGTCTTAGTTTAAATAGGCGCCCACCTGTATAACGAGAGGAATAATTTTCAGTCTTAGTTTAAATAGGCGCCCACCTGTATAATGAGAAGAATATTGTCGGTCTTAGTTTAAATAGGCGCCCACCTGTATAATGAGAGGAATGTATTCAGTCGTAGTTTAAATAGGCGCCCACCTGTATAACGAGAGGAATACTTTTCAGTCTTAGTTTAAATAGGCGCCCACCTGTATAATGAGAGGAATATTTTCAGTCTTAGTTTAAATAGGCGCCCACCTGTATAATGAGAGGAATATTTTCAGTCTTAGTTTAAATAGGCGCCCACCTGTATAATGAGAGGAATATTTTCAGTCTTAGTTTAAATAGGCGCCCACCTGTATAATGAGAGGAATATTTTTATGTCTTAGTTTAAATAGGCGCCCACCTGTATAACGAGAGGAATACTTTTCAGTCTTAGTTTAAATAGGCGCCCACCTGTATAACGAGAGGAATACTTTTCAGTCTTAGTTTAAATAGGCGCCCACCTGTATAACGAGAGGAATATTTTCAGTCTTAGTTTAAATAGGTGCCCACCTGTATAATGAGAGAAATATTTTCAGTCTTTGTTTTAATAGGCGCTCACCTGTATAATGAGAGAATATTTTCAGTATTAGTTTAAATAGGCGCCCACCTGTATAATGAGAGGAAAATTTTCAGTCTTAATTTAAATAGGCGCCCACCTGTATAATGAGAGGAATATTTTCAGTCTTAGTTTAAATAGGCGCCCACCTGTATAACGAGAGGAATAATTTTCAGTCTTAGTTTAAATAGGCGCCCACCTGTATAATGAGAAGAATATTGTCGGTCTTAGTTTAAATAGGCGCCCACCTGTATAATGAGAGGAATGTATTCAGTCGTAGTTTAAATAGGCGCCCACCTGTATAACGAGAGGAATACTTTTCAGTCTTAGTTTAAATAGGCGCCCACCTGTATAATGAGAGGAATATTTTCAGTCTTAGTTTAAATAGGCGCCCACCTGTATAATGAGAGGAATATTTTCAATTTTAGTTTAAATAAGCGCCCACCTGTATAATGAGAGGAATGTTTTCATTCTTAGTTTAAATAGGCGCCCACCTGTATAACGAGAGGAATACTTTTCAGTCTTAGTTTAAATAGGCGCCCACCTGTATAATGAGAGGAATAATTTTCAGTCTTAGTTTAAATAGGCGCCCACCTGTATAATGAGAAGAATATTTTCGGTCTTAGTTTAAATAGGCGCCCACCTGTATAACGAGAGGAATGTTTTCAGTCTTAGTTTAAATAGGCGCCCACCTGTATAACGAGAGGAATACTTTTCAGTCTTAGTTTAAATAGGCGCCCACCTGTATAATGAGAGGAATATTTTCAGTCTTAGTTTAAATAGGCGCCCACCTGTATAATGAGAGAAATACTTTTCAGTCTTAGTTTAAATAGGCGCCCACCTGTATAACGAGAGGAATATTTTTCAGTCTTAGTTTAAATAGGCGCCCACCTGTATAATTAGAGGAATGATTTCGGTCTTAGTTTAAATAGGCGTCCACCTGTATAATGAGAGGAATATTTTCAGTCTTAGTTTAAATAGGCGACCACCTGTATAACGAGAGGAATATTTTCAGTCTTAGTTTAAATAGGCGCCCACCTGTATAACGAGAGGAATACTTTTCAGTCTTAGTTTAAATAGGCGCCCACCTGTATAACGAGAGGAATACTTTTCAGTCTTAGTTTAAATAGGCGCCCACCTGTATAACGAGAGGAATATTTTCAGTCTTAGTTTAAATAGGTGCCCACCTGTATAATGAGAGAAATATTTTCAGTCTTTGTTTTAATAGGCGCTCACCTGTATAATGAGAGAATATTTTCAGTATTAGTTTAAATAGGCGCCCACCTGTATAATGAGAGGAAAATTTTCAGTCTTAATTTAAATAGGCGCCCACCTGTATAATGAGAGGAATATTTTCAGTCTTAGTTTAAATAGGCACCCACCTGTATAACGAGAGGAATATTTTCAGTATTAGTTTAAATAGGCGCCCACATGTAAAATGAGAGGAATATTTTCAGTCTTAGTTTAAATAGGCGCCCACCTGTACAATGAGATGAATATTTTCAGTCTTAGTTTAAATAGGCACCCACCTGTATAATGAGAGGATTATTTTCAGTCTTAGTTTTAATAGGTGCCCACCTGTATAATGAGAGGAATATTTTCAGTCTTAGTTTAAATAGGCGCCCACATGTATAACGAGAGGAACACTTTTCAGTCTTAGTTTAAATAGGCGCCCACCTGTATAATGAGAGGAATATTTTCAGTCTTAGTTTTAATAGGGCCCACCTGTATAATGAGAGGAATATTTTCAGTCTTAGTTTAAATAGGCGCCCACCTGTAATAATGAGAGGAATATTTTTATGTCTTAGTTTAAATAGGCGCCCACCTGTATAACGAGAGGAATACTTTTCAGTCTTAGTTTAAATAGGCGCCCACCTGTATAACGAGAGGAATACTATTCAGTCTTAGTTTAAATAGGCGCCCACCTGTATAACGAGAGGAATATTTTCAGTCTTAGTTTAAATAGGTGCCCACCTGTATAATGAGAGAAATATTTTCAGTCTTTGTTTTAATAGGCGCCCACCTGTATAATGAGAGAATATTTTCAGTCTTAGTTTAAATAGGCACCCACCTGTATAATGAGAGGAATATTTTCAGTCTTAGTTTAAATAGGCGCCCACCTGTATAATGAGAGGAATATTTTCAGTCTTAGTTTAAATAGGTGCCCACCTGTATAACGAAAGGAATAATTTTCAGTCTTAATTTAAATAGGCGCCCACCTGTATAATGAGAAGAATATTGTCGGTCTTAGTTTAAATAGGCGCCCACCTGTATAATGAGAGGAATGTATTCAGTCGTAGTTTAAATAGAGGCCCACCTGTATAACGAGAGGAATACTTTTCAGTCTTAGTTTAAATAGGCGCCCACCTGTATAATGAGAGGAATATTTTCAGTCTTAGTTTAAATAGGCGCCCACCTGTATAATGAGAGGAATATTTTCAGTCTTAGTTTAAATAGGCGCCCACCTGTATAATGAGAGGAATATTTTCAGTCTTAGTTTAAATATGCGCCCACCTGTATAACGTGAGGAATATTTTTCAGTCTTAGTTTAAATAGGCGCCCACCTGTATAATTAGAGGAATAATTTCGGTCTTAGTTTAAATAGGCGTCCACCTGTATAATGAGAGGAATATTTTCAGTCTTAGTTTAAATAGGCGACCACCTGTATAACGAGAGGAATATTTTCAGTCTTAATTTAAATAGGCGCCCACCTGTATAATGAGAGGATTATTTTCAGTCTTAGTTTTAATAGGTGCCCACCTGTATAATGAGAGGAATATTTTCAGTCTTAGTTTAAATAGGCGCCCACCTGTATAACGAGAGGAATACTTTTCAGTCTTAGTTTAAATAGGCGCCCACCTGTATAATGAGAGGAATATTTTCAGTCTTAGTTTTAATAGGGCCCACCTGTATAATGAGAGGAATATTTTCAGTCTTAGTTTAAATAGGCGCCCACCTGTAATAATGAGAGGAATATTTTTATGTCTTAGTTTAAATAGGCGCCCACCTGTATAACGAGAGGAATACTTTTCAGTCTTAGTTTAAATAGGCGCCCACCTGTATAACGAGAGGAATACTATTCAGTCTTAGTTTAAATAGGCGCCCACCTGTATAACGAGAGGAATATTTTCAGTCTGCGCCCACCTGTATAATTAGAGGAATAATTTCGGTCTTAGTTTAAATAGGCGTCCACCTGTATAATGAGAGGAATATTTTCAGTCTTAGTTTAAATAGGCGACCACCTGTATAACGAGAGGAATATTTTCAGTCTTAGTTTAAATAGGCGCCCACCTGTATAACGAGAGGAATATTTTCAGTCTTAGTTTAAATAAGCGCCCACCTGTATAATGAGAGGAATGTTTTCAGTCTTAGTTTAAATAGGCGCCCACCTGTATAACGAGAGGAATACTTTTCAGTCTTAGTTTAAATAGGCGCCCACCTGTATACTGAGAGGAATATTTTCAGTCTTAGTTTAAATAGGCGCCCACCTGTATAATGAGAGAAATATTTTCAGTCTTAGTTTAAATATGCGTCCACCTGTATAACGAGAGAAATATTTTTCAGTCTTAGTTTAAATAGGCGCCCACCTGTATAATTAGAGGAATATTTTCGGTCTTAGTTTAAATAGGCGTCCACCTGTATAATGAGAGGAATGTTTTCAGTCTTAGTTTATATAGGCGGCCACCTGTATAACGAGAGGAATACTTTACAGTCTTAGTTTAAATAGGAGCCCACCTGTATAATGAGAGAAATATTTTCAGTCTTAGTTTAGATAGGCGCCCACCTGTATAACGAGAGGAATATTTTCAGTCTTAGTTTAAATAGGCGCCCACATGTAAATTGAGAGGAATATTTTCAGTCTTAGTTTAAATAGGCGCCCACCTGTACTATGAGATGAATATTTTCAGTCTTAGTTTAAATAGGCACCCACCTGTATAATGAGAGGATTATTTTCAGTCTTAGTTTTAATAGGTTCCCACCTGTATAATGAGAGGAATATTTTCAGTCTTAGTTTAAATAGGCGCCCACCTGTATAACGAGAGGAATACTTTTCAGTCTTAGTTTAAATAGGCGCCCACCTGTATAATGAGAGGAATATTTTTAGTCTTAGTTTTAATAGGGCCCACCTGTATAATGAGAGGAATATTTTCAGTCTTAGTTTAAATAGGCGCCCACCTGTAATAATGAGAGGAATATTTTTATGTCTTAGTTTAAATAGGCGCCCACCTGTATAACGAGAGGAATACTTTTCAGTCTTAGTTTAAATAGGCGCCCACCTGTATAACGAGAGGAATACTTTTCAGTCTTAGTTTAAATATGCGCCCACCTGTATAACGAGAGGAATATTTTTCAGTCTTAGTTTAAATAGGCGCCCACCTGTATAATTAGAGGAATAATTTCGGTCTTAGTTTAAATAGGCGTCCACCTGTATAATGAGAGGAATATTTTCAGTCTTAGTTTAAATAGGCGACCACCTGTATAACGAGAGGAATATTTTCAGTCTTAGTTTAAATAGGCGCCCACCTGTATAACGAGAGGAATATTTTCAGTCTTAGTTTAAATAAGCGCCCACCTGTATAATGAGAGGAATGTTTTCAGTCTTAGTTTAAATAGGCGCCCACCTGTATAACGAGAGGAATACTTTTCAGTCTTAGTTTAAATAGGCGCCCACCTGTATACTGAGAGGAATATTTTCAGTCTTAGTTTAAATAGGCGCCCACCTGTATAATGAGAGAAATATTTTCAGTCTTAGTTTAAATATGCGTCCACCTGTATAACGAGAGGAATATTTTTCAGTCTTAGTTTAAATAGGCGCCCACCTGTATAATTAGAGGAATATTTTCGGTCTTAGTTTAAATAGGCGTCCACCTGTATAATGAGAGGAATGTTTTCAGTCTTAGTTTATATAGGCGGCCACCTGTATAACGAGAGGAATACTTTTCAGTCTTAGTTTAAATAGGCGCCCACCTGTATAATGAGAGAAATATTTTCAGTCTTAGTTTAGATAGGCGCCCACCTGTATAACGAGAGGAATATTTTCAGTCTTAGTTTAAATAGGCGCCCACATGTAAAATGAGAGGAATATTTTCAGTCTTAGTTTAAATAGGCGCCCACCTGTACAATGAGATGAATATTTTCAGTCTTAGTTTAAATAGGCGCCCACCTGTATAATGAGAGAAATATTTTCAGTCTTAGTTTAAATAGGCGCCCACCTGTATAATGAGAGGAATATTTTCAGTCTTAGTTTAAATAGGCGCCCACCTGTATAACGAGAGGAATACTTTTCAGTCTTAGTTTAAATAGGCGCCCACCTGTATAACGAGAGGAATACTTTTCAGTCTTAGTTTAAATAGGCGCCCACCTGTATAATGAGAGGAATATTTTCAGTCTTAGTTTAAATAGGCGCCCACCTGTATAACGAGAGGAATACTATTCAGTCTTAGTTTAAATAGGCGCCCACCTGTATAACGAGAGGAATATTTTCAGTCTTAGTTTAAATAGGCGCCCACATGTAAATTGAGAGGAATATTTTCAGTCTTAGTTTAAATAGGCGCCCACCTGTACAATGAGATGAATATTTTCAGTCTTAGTTTAAATAGGCACCCACCTGTATAATGAGAGGATTATTTTCAGTCTTAGTTTTAATAGGTTCCCACCTGTATAATGAGAGGAATATTTTCAGTCTTAGTTTAAATAGGCGCCCACCTGTATAACGAGAGGAATACTTTTCAGTCTTAGTTTAAATAGGCGCCCACCTGTATAATGAGAGGAATATTTTCAGTCTTAGTTTAAATAGGCGCCCACCTGTACAATGAGATGAATATTTTCAGTCTTAGTTTAAATAGGCACCCACCTGTATAATGAGAGGATTATTTTCAGTCTTAGTTTTAATAGGTTCCCACCTGTATAATGAGAGGAATATTTTCAGTCTTAGTTTAAATAGGCGCCCACCTGTATAACGAGAGGAATACTTTTCAGTCTTAGTTTAAATAGGCGCCCACCTGTATAATGAGAAGAATATTTTCGGTCTTAGTTTAAATAGGCGCCCACCTGTATAACGAGAGGAATGTTTTCAGTCTTAGTTTAAATAGGCGCCCACCTGTATAACGAGAGGAATACTTTTCAGTCTTAGTTTAAATAGGCGCCCACCTGTATAATGAGAGGAATATTTTCAGTCTTAGTTTAAATAGGCGCCCACCTGTAATAATGAGAGGAATATTTTTATGTCTTAGTTTAAATAGGCGCCCACCTGTATAACGAGAGGAATACTATTCAGTCTTAGTTTAAATAGGCGCCCACCTGTATAACGAGAGGAATATTTTCAGTCTTAGTTTAAATAGGCGCCCACATGTAAATTGAGAGGAATATTTTCAGTCTTAGTTTAAATAGGCGCCCACCTGTACAATGAGATGAATATTTTCAGTCTTAGTTTAAATAGGCACCCACCTGTATAATGAGAGGATTATTTTCAGTCTTAGTTTTAATAGGTTCCCACCTGTATAATGAGAGGAATATTTTCAGTCTTAGTTTAAATAGGCGCCCACCTGTATAACGAGAGGAATACTTTTCAGTCTTAGTTTAAATAGGCGCCCACCTGTATAATGAGAGGAATATTTTTAGTCTTAGTTTTAATAGGGCCCACCTGTATAATGAGAGGAATATTTTCAGTCTTAGTTTAAATAGGCGCCCACCTGTATAATGAGAGGAATGTTTTCAGTCTTAGTTTAAATAGGCGCCCACCTGTATAACGAGAGGACTACTTTTCAGTCTTAGTTTAAATAGGCGCCCAACTGTATAACGAGAGGAATATTTTCAGTCTTAGTTTAAATAGGTGCCCACCTGTATAATGAGAGAAATATTTTCAGTCTTAGTTTAAATAGGCGCCCACCTGTATAACGAGAGGAATACTTTTCAGTCTTAGTTTAAATAGGCGCCCACCTGTATAATGAGAGGAATATTTTCAGTCTTAGTTTTAATAGGGCCCACCTGTATAATGAGAGGAATATTTTCAGTCTTAGTTTAAATAGGCGCCCACCTGTAATAATGAGAGGAATATTTTTATGTCTTAGTTTAAATAGGCGCCCACCTGTATAACGAGAGGAATACTTTTCAGTCTTAGTTTAAATAGGCGCCCACCTGTATAACGAGAGGAATACTATTCAGTCTTAGTTTAAATAGGCGCCCACCTGTATAACGAGAGGAATATTTTCAGTCTTAGTTTAAATAGGTGCCCACCTGTATAATGAGAGAAATATTTTCGGTCTTTGTTTTAATAGGCGCCCACCTGTATAATGAGAGAATATTTTCAGTCTTAGTTTAAATAGGCGCCCACCTGTATAATGAGAGCAATATTTTCAGTCTTAGTTTAAATAGGCGCCCACCTGTATAATGAGAGGAATATTTTCAGTCTTAGTTTAAATAGGTGCCCACCTATATAACGAGAGGAATAATTTTCAGTCTTAGTTTAAATAGGCGCCCACCTGTATAATGAGAAGAATATTGTCGGTCTTAGTTTAAATAGGCGCCCACCTGTATAATGAGAGGAATGTATTCAGTCGTAGTTTAAATAGGCGCCCACCTGTATAACGAGAGGAATACTTTTCAGTCTTAGTTTAAATAGGCGCCCACCTGTATAATGAGAGGAATATTTTCAGTCTTAGTTTAAATAGGCGCCCACCTGTATAATGAGAGGAATATTTTCAGTCTTAGTTTAAATAGGCGCCCACCTGTATAATGAGAGGAATATTTTCAGTCTTAGTTTAAATATGCGCCCACCTGTATAACGAGAGGAATATTTTTCAGTCTTAGTTTAAATAGGCGCCCACCTGTATAATTAGAGGAATAATTTCGGTCTTAGTTTAAATAGGCGTCCACCTGTATAATGAGAGGAATATTTTCAGTCTTAGTTTAAATAGGCGACCACCTGTATAACGAGAGGAATATTTTCAGTCTTAGTTTAAATAGGCGCCCACCTGTATAACGAGAGGAATATTTTCAGTCTTAGTTTAAATAAGCGCCCACCTGTATAATGAGAGGAATGTTTTCAGTCTTAGTTTAAATAGGCGCCCACCTGTATAACGAGAGGAATACTTTTCAGTCTTAGTTTAAATAGGCGCCCACCTGTATAATGAGAGGAATAATTTTCAGTCTTAGTTTAAATAGGCGCCCACCTGTATAATGAGAAGAATATTTTCGGTCTTAGTTTAAATAGGCGCCCACCTGTATAACGAGAGGAATGTTTTCAGTCTTAGTTTAAATAGGCGCCCACCTGTATAACGAGAGGAATACTTTTCAGTCTTAGTTTAAATAGGCGCCCACCTGTATAATGAGAGGAATATTTTCAGTCTTAGTTTAAATAGGCGCCCACCTGTATAATGAGAGAAATATTTTCAGTCTTAGTTTAAATAGGCGCCCACCTGTATAACGAGAGGAATACTTTTCAGTCTTAGTTTAAATAGGCGCCCACCTGTATAATGAGAGGAATATTTTTAGTCTTAGTTTTAATAGGGCCCACCTGTATAATGAGAGGAATATTTTCAGTCTTAGTTTAAATAGGCGCCCACCTGTATAATGAGAGGAATGTTTTCAGTCTTAGTTTAAATAGGCGCCCACCTGTATAACGAGAGGACTACTTTTCAGTCTTAGTTTAAATAGGCGCCCAACTGTATAACGAGAGGAATATTTTCAGTCTTAGTTTAAATAGGTGCCCACCTGTATAATGAGAGAAATATTTTCAGTCTTAGTTTAAATAGGCGCCCACCTGTATAACGAGAGGAATACTTTTCAGTCTTAGTTTAAATAGGCGCCCACCTGTATAATGAGAAGAATATTGTCGGTCTTAGTTTAAATAGGCGCCCACCTGTATATTGAGAGGAATGTATTCAGTCGTAGTTTAAATAGGCGCCCACCTGTATAACGAGAGGAATACTTTTCAGTCTTAGTTTAAATAGGCGCCCACCTGTATAATGAGAGGAATATTTTCCGTCTTAGTTTAAATAGGCGCCCACCTGTATAATGAGAGGAATATTTTCAATTTTAGTTTAAATAGGCGCCCACCTGTATAATGAGAGGAATATTTTCAGTCTTAGTTTAAATAGGTGCCCACCTATATAACGAGAGGAATAATTTTCAGTCTTAGTTTAAATAGGCGCCCACCTGTATAATGAGAAGAATATTGTCGGTCTTAGTTTAAATAGGCGCCCACCTGTATAATGAGAGGAATGTATTCAGTCGTAGTTTAAATAGGCGCCCACCTGTATAACGAGAGGAATACTTTTCAGTCTTAGTTTAAATAGGCGCCCACCTGTATAATGAGAGGAATATTTTCAGTCTTAGTTTAAATAGGCGCCCACCTGTATAATGAGAGGAATATTTTCAGTCTTAGTTTAAATAGGCGCCCACCTGTATAATGAGAGGAATATTTTCAGTCTTAGTTTAAATATGCGCCCACCTGTATAACGAGAGGAATATTTTTCAGTCTTAGTTTAAATAGGCGCCCACCTGTATAATTAGAGGAATAATTTCGGTCTTAGTTTAAATAGGCGTCCACCTGTATACTGAGAGGAATATTTTCAGTCTTAGTTTAAATAGGCGACCACCTGTATAACGAGAGGAATATTTTCAGTCTTAGTTTAAATAGGCGCCCACCTGTATAACGAGAGGAATATTTTCAGTCTTAGTTTAAATAAGCGCCCACCTGTATAATGAGAGGAATGTTTTCAGTCTTAGTTTAAATAGGCGCCCACCTGTATAACGAGAGGAATACTTTTCAGTCTTAGTTTAAATAGGCGCCCACCTGTATAATGAGAGGAATAATTTTCAGTCTTAGTTTAAATAGGCGCCCACCTGTATAATGAGAAGAATATTTTCGGTCTTAGTTTAAATAGGCGCCCACCTGTATAACGAGAGGAATGTTTTCAGTCTTAGTTTAAATAGGCGCCCACCTGTATAACGAGAGGAATACTTTTCAGTCTTAGTTTAAATAGGCGCCCACCTGTATAATGAGAGGAATATTTTCAGTCTTAGTTTAAATAGGCGCCCACCTGTATAATGAGAGAAATATTTTCAGTCTTAGTTTAAATATGCGTCCACCTGTATAACGAGAGGAATATTTTTCAGTCTTAGTTTAAATAGGCGCCCACCTGTATAATTAGAGGAATATTTTCGGTCTTAGTTTAAATAGGCGTCCACCTGTATAATGAGAGGAATGTTTTCAGTCTTAGTTTATATAGGCGGCCACCTGTATAACGAGAGGAATACTTTTCAGTCTTAGTTTAAATAGGCGCCCACCTGTATAATGAGAGAAATATTTTCAGTCTTAGTTTAGATAGGCGCCCACCTGTATAACGAGAGGAATATTTTCAGTCTTAGTTTAAATAGGCGCCCACATGTAAAATGAGAGGAATATTTTCAGTCTTAGTTTAAATAGGCGCCCACCTGTACAATGAGATGAATATTTTCAGTCTTAGTTTAAATAGGCACCCACCTGTATAATGAGAGGATTATTTTCAGTCTTAGTTTTAATAGGTGCCCACCTGTATAATGAGAGGAATATTTTCAGTCTTAGTTTAAATAGGCGCCCACCTGTATAACGAGAGGAATACTTTTCAGTCTTAGTTTAAATAGGTCGCCCACCTGTATAATGTGAGGAATATTTTCAGTCTTAGTTTTAATAGGCGCCCACCTGTATAATGAGAAGAATATTTTCAGTCTTAGTTTAAATAGGCGCCCACCTGTAATAATGAGAGGAATATTTTTATGTCTTAGTTTAAATAGGCGCCCACCTGTATAACGAGAGGAATACTTTTCAGTCTTAGTTTAAATAGGCGCCCACCTGTATAACGAGAGGAATATTTTCAGTCTTAGTTTAAATAGGTGCCCACCTGTATAATGAGAGAAATATTTTCAGTCTTTGTTTTAATAGGCGCCCACCTGTATAATGAGAGAATATTTTCAGTCTTAGTTTAAATAGGCGCCCACCTGTATAATGAGAGGAATATTTTCAGTCTTAGTTTAAATAGGCGCCCACCTGTATAATGAGAGGAATATTTTCAGTCTTAGTTTAAATAGGCGCCCACCTGTATAACGAGAGGAATAATTTTCAGTCTTAGTTTAAATAGGCGCCCACCTGTATAATGAGAAGAATATTGTCGGTCTTAGTTTAAATAGGCGCCCACCTGTATAATGAGAGGAATGTATTCAGTCGTAGTTTAAATAGGCGCCCACCTGTATAACGAGAGGAATACTTTTCAGTCTTAGTTTAAATAGGCGCCCACCTGTATAATGAGAGGAATATTTTCAGTCTTAGTTTAAATAGGCGCCCACCTGTATAATGAGAGGAATATTTTCAGTCTTAGTTTAAATAGGCGCCCACCTGTATAATGAGAGGAATATTTTCGGTCTTACTTTAAATAGGCGCCCACCTGTAATAATGAGAGGAATATTTTTATGTCTTAGTTTAAATAGGCGCCCACCTGTATAATGAGAGAAATATTTTCAGTCTTAGTTTAGATAGGCGCCCACCTGTATAACGAGAGGAATATTTTCAGTCTTAGTTTAAATAGGCGCCCACATGTAAAATGAGAGGAATATTTTCAGTCTTAGTTTAAATAGGCGCCCAACTGTACAATGAGATGAATATTTTCAGTCTTAGTTTAAATAGGCACCCACCTGTATAATGAGAGGATTATTTTCAGTCTTAGTTTTAATAGGTGCCCACCTGTATAATGAGAGGAATATTTTCAGTCTTAGTTTAAATAGGCGCCCACCTGTATAACTAGAGGAATACTTTTCAGTCTTAGTTTAAATAGGCGCCCACCTGTATAATGAGAGGAATATTTTCAGTCTTAGTTTTAATAGGGCCCACCTGTATAATGAGAGGAATATTTTCAGTCTTAGTTTAAATAGGTGCCCACCTGTAATAATGAGAGGAATATTTTTATGTCTTAGTTTAAATAGGCGCCCACCTGTATAACGAGAGGAATACTTTTCAGTCTTAGTTTAAATAGGCGCCCACCTGTATAATGAGAGGAATATTTTCAGTCTTAGTTTTAATAGGGCCCACCTGTATAATGAGAGGAATATTTTCAGTCTTAGTTTAAATAGGCGCCCACCTGTAATAATGAGAGGAATATTTTTATGTCTTAGTTTAAATAGGCGCCCACCTGTATAACGAGAGGAATACTTTTCAGTCTTAGTTTAAATAGGCGCCCACCTGTATAACGAGAGGAATACTTTTCAGTCTTAGTTTAAATAGGCGCCCACCTGTATAACGAGAGGAATACTTTTCAGTCTTAGTTTAAATAGGCGCCCACCTGTATAACGAGAGGAATACTTTTCAGTCTTAGTTTAAATAGGCGCCCACCTGTATAACGAGAGGAATATTTTCAGTCTTAGTTTAAATAGGTGCCCACCTGTATAATGAGAGAAATATTTTCAGTCTTTGTTTTAATAGGCGCCCACCTGTATAATGAGAGAATATTTTCAGTCTTAGTTTAAATAGGCGCCCACCTGTATAATGAGAGGAATATTTTCAGTCTTAGTTTAAATAGGCGCCCACCTGTATAATGAGAGGAATATTTTCAGTCTTAGTTTAAATAGGCGCCCACCTGTATAACGAGAGGAATATTTTCAGTCTTAGTTTAAATAGGCGCCCACCTGTATAATGAGAAGAATATTGTCGGTCTTAGTTTAAATAGGCGCCCACCTGTATAATGAGAGGAATGTATTCAGTCGTAGTTTAAATAGGCGCCCACCTGTATAACGAGAGGAATACTTTTCAGTCTTAGTTTAAATAGGCGCCCACCTGTTATAATGAGAGGAATATTTTCAGTCTTAGTTTAAATAGGCGCCCACCTGTATAATGAGAGGAATATTTTCAGTCTTAGTTTAAATAGGCGCCCACCTGTATAATGAGAGGAATATTTTCAGTCTTAGTTTAAATATGCGCCCACCTGTATAACGAGAGGAATATTTTTCAGTCTTAGTTTAAATAGGCGCCCACCTGTATAATTAGAGGAATAATTTCGGTCTTAGTTTAAATAGGCGTCCACCTGTATAATGAGAGGAATATTTTCAGTCTTAGTTTAAATAGGCGACCACCTGTATAACGAGAGGAATATTTTCAGTCTTAGTTTAAATAGGCGCCCACCTGTATAACGAGAGGAATATTTTCAGTCTTAGTTTAAATAAGCGCCCACCTGTATAATGAGAGGAATGTTTTCAGTCTTAGTTTAAATAGGCGCCCACCTGTATAACGAGAGGAATACTTTTCAGTCTTAGTTTAAATAGGCGCCCACCTGTATAATGAGAGGAATAATTTTCAGTCTTAGTTTAAATAGGCGCCCACCTGTATAATGAGAAGAATATTTTCGGTCTTAGTTTAAATAGGCGCCCACCTGTATAACGAGAGGAATGTTTTCAGTCTTAGTTTAAATAGGCGCCCACCTGTATAACGAGAGGAATACTTTTCAGTCTTAGTTTAAATAGGCGCCCACCTGTATAATGAGAGGAATATTTTCAGTCTTAGTTTAAATAGGCGCCCACCTGTATAATGAGAGAAATATTTTCAGTCTTAGTTTAAATATGCGTCCACCTGTATAACGAGAGGAATATTTTTCAGTCTTAGTTTAAATAGGCGCTCACCTGTATAATTAGAGGAATATTTTCGGTCTTAGTTTAAATAGGCGTCCACCTGTATAATGAGAGGAATGTTTTCAGTCTTAGTTTATATAGGCGGCCACCTGTATAACGAGAGGAATACTTTTCAGTCTTAGTTTAAATAGGCGCCCACCTGTATAATGAGAGAAATATTTTCAGTCTTAGTTTAGATAGGCGCCCACCTGTATAACGAGAGGAATATTTTCAGTCTTAGTTTAAATAGGCGCCCACATGTAAAATGAGAGGAATATTTTCAGTCTTAGTTTAAATAGGCGCCCACCTGTACAATGAGATGAATATTTTCAGTCTTAGTTTAAATAGGCACCCACCTGTATAATGAGAGGATTATTTTCAGTCTTAGTTTTAATAGGTGCCCACCTGTATAATGAGAGGAATATTTTCAGTCTTAGTTTAAATAGGCGCCCACCTGTATAACGAGAGGAATACTTTTCAGTCTTAGTTTAAATAGGCGCCCACCTGTATAATGAGAGGAATATTTTCAGTCTTAGTTTTAATAGGGCCCACCTGTATAATGAGAGGAATATTTTCAGTCTTAGTTTAAATAGGCGCCCACCTGTAATAATGAGAGGAATATTTTTATGTCTTAGTTTAAATAGGCGCCCACCTGTATAACGAGAGGAATACTTTTCAGTCTTAGTTTAAATAGGCGCCCACCTGTATAACGAGAGGAATACTTTTCAGTCTTAGTTTAAATAGGCGCCCACCTGTATAACGAGAGGAATATTTTCAGTCTTAGTTTAAATAGGTGCCCACCTGTATAATGAGAGAAATATTTTCAGTCTTTGTTTTAATAGGCGCCCACCTGTATAATGAGAGAATATTTTCAGTCTTAGTTTAAATAGGCGCCCACCTGTATAATGAGAGGAATATTTTCAGTCTTAGTTTAAATAGGCGCCCACCTGTATAATGAGAGGAATATTTTCAGTCTTAGTTTAAATAGGTGCCCACCTATATAACGAGAGGAATAATTTTCAGTCTTAGTTTAAATAGGCGCCCACCTGTATAATGAGAAGAATATTGTCGGTCTTAGTTTAAATAGGCGCCCACCTGTATAATGAGAGGAATGTATTCAGTCGTAGTTTAAATAGGCGCCCACCTGTATAACGAGAGGAATACTTTTCAGTCTTAGTTTAAATAGGCGCCCACCTGTATAATGAGAGGAATATTTTCAGTCTTAGTTTAAATAGGCGCCCACCTGTATAATGAGAGGAATATTTTCAGTCTTAGTTTAAATAGGCGCCCACCTGTATAATGAGAGGAATATTTTCAGTCTTAGTTTAAATAGGCGCCCACCTGTATAATGAGAGGAATATTTTCAGTCTTAGTTTAAATAGGCGCCCACATGTAAAATGAGAGGAATATTTTCAGTCTTAGTTTAAATAGGCGCCCAACTGTACAATGAGATGAATATTTTCAGTCTTAGTTTAAATAGGCACCCACCTGTATAATGAGAGGATTATTTTCAGTCTTAGTTTTAATAGGTGCCCACCTGTATAATGAGAGGAATATTTTCAGTCTTAGTTTAAATAGGCGCCCACCTGTATAACGAGAGGAATACTTTTCAGTCTTAGTTTAAATAGGCGCCCACCTGTATAATGAGAGGAATATTTTCAGTCTTAGTTTTAATAGGGCCCACCTGTATAATGAGAGGAATATTTTCAGTCTTAGTTTAAATAGGCGCCCACCTGTAATAATGAGAGGAATATTTTTAGTCTTAGTTTAAATAGGCGCCCACCTGTATAATGAGAGGAATATTTTCAGTCTTAGTTTAAATAGGCGCCCACCTGTATAATGAGAGGAATATTTTCAGTCTTAGTTTAAATATGCGCCCACCTGTATAACGAGAGGAATATTTTTCAGTCTTAGTTTAAATAGGCGCCCACCTGTATAATTAGAGGAATAATTTCGGTCTTAGTTTAAATAGGCGTCCACCTGTATAATGAGAGGAATATTTTCAGTCTTAGTTTAAATAGGCGACCACCTGTATAACGAGAGGAATATTTTCAGTCTTAGTTTAAATAGGCGCCCACCTGTATAACGAGAGGAATATTTTCAGTCTTAGTTTAAATAAGCGCCCACCTGTATAATGAGAGGAATGTTTTCAGTCTTAGTTTAAATAGGCGCCCACCTGTATAACGAGAGGAATACTTTTCAGTCTTAGTTTAAATAGGCGCCCACCTGTATAATGAGAGGAATATTTTCAGTCTTAGTTTTAATAGGGCCCACCTGTATAATGAGAGGAATATTTTCAGTCTTAGTTTAAATAGGCGCCCACCTGTAATAATGAGAGGAATATTTTTATGTCTTAGTTTAAATAGGCGCCCACCTGTATAACGAGAGGAATACTTTTCAGTCTTAGTTTAAATAGGCGCCCACCTGTATAACGAGAGGAATACTTTTCAGTCTTAGTTTAAATAGGCGCCCACCTGTATAACGAGAGGAATATTTTCAGTCTTAGTTTAAATAGGTGCCCACCTGTATAATGAGAGAAATATTTTCAGTCTTTGTTTTAATAGGCGCCCACCTGTATAATGAGAGAATATTTTCAGTCTTAGTTTAAATAGGCGCCCACCTGTATAATGAGAGGAATATTTTCAGTCTTAGTTTAAATAGGCGCCCACCTGTATAATGAGAGGAATATTTTCAGTCTTAGTTTAAATAGGTGCCCACCTGTATAACGAGAGGAATATTTTCAGTCTTAGTTTAAATAGGCGCCCACCTGTATAATGAGAAGAATATTGTCGGTCTTAGTTTAAATAGGCGCCCACCTGTATAATGAGAGGAATGCATTCAGTCGTAGTTTAAATAGGCGCCCACCTGTATAACGAGAGGAATACTTTTCAGTCTTAGTTTAAATAGGCGCCCACCTGTATAATGAGAGGAATATTTTCAGTCTTAGTTTAAATAGGCGCCCACCTGTATAATGAGAGGAATATTTTCAGTCTTAGTTTAAATAGGCGCCCACCTGTATAATGAGAGGAATATTTTCAGTCTTAGTTTAAATATGCGCCCACCTGTATAACGAGAGGAATATTTTTCAGTCTTAGTTTAAATAGGCGCCCACCTGTATAATTAGAGGAATAATTTCGGTCTTAGTTTAAATAGGCGTCCACCTGTATAATGAGAGAAATATTTTCAGTCTTAGTTTAAATAGGCGACCACCTGTATAACGAGAGGAATATTTTCAGTCTTAGTTTAAATAGGCGCCCACCTGTATAACGAGAGGAATATTTTCAGTCTTAGTTTAAATAAGCGCCCACCTGTATAATGAGAGGAATGTTTTCAGTCTTAGTTTAAATAGGCGCCCACCTGTATAACGAGAGGAATACTTTTCAGTCTTAGTTTAAATAGGCGCCCACCTGTATAATGAGAGGAATAATTTTCAGTCTTAGTTTAAATAGGCGCCCACCTGTATAATGAGAAGAATATTTTCGGTCTTAGTTTAAATAGGCGCCCACCTGTATAACGAGAGGAATGTTTTCAGTCTTAGTTTAAATAGGCGCCCACCTGTATAACGAGAGGAATACTTTTCAGTCTTAGTTTAAATAGGCGCCCACCTGTATAATGAGAGGAATATTTTCAGTCTTAGTTTAAATAGGCGCCCACCTGTATAATGAGAGAAATATTTTCAGTCTTAGTTTAAATATGCGTCCACTTGTATAACGAGTGGAATATTTTTCAGTCTTAGTTTAAATAGGCGCCCACCTGTATAATTAGAGGAATATTTTCGGTCTTAGTTTAAATAGGCGTCCACCTGTATAATGAGAGGAATGTTTTCAGTCTTAGTTTATATAGGCGGCCACCTGTATAACGAGAGGAATACTTTTCAGTCTTAGTTTAAATAGGCGCCCACCTGTATAATGAGAGAAATATTTTCAGTCTTAGTTTAGATAGGCGCCCACCTGTATAACGAGAGGAATATTTTCAGTCTTAGTTTAAATAGGCGCCCACATGTAAAATGAGAGGAATATTTTCAGTCTTAGTTTAAATAGGCGCCCACCTGTACAATGAGATGAATATTTTCAGTCTTAGTTTAAATAGGCACCCACCTGTATAATGAGAGGATTATTTTCAGTCTTAGTTTTAATAGGTGCCCACCTGTATAATGAGAGGAATATTTTCAGTCTTAGTTTAAATAGGCGCCCACCTGTATAACGAGAGGAATACTTTTCAGTCTTAGTTTAAATAGGCGCCCACCTGTATAATGAGAGGAATATTTTCAGTCTTAGTTTTAATAGGCGCCCACCTGTATAATGAGAGGAATATTTTCAGTCTTAGTTTAAATAGGCGCCCACCTGTAATAATGAGAGGAATATTTTTATGTCTTAGTTTAAATAGGCGCCCACCTGTATAACGAGAGGAATACTTTTCAGTCTTAGTTTAAATAGGCGCCCACCTGTATAACGAGAGGAATACTTTTCAGTCTTAGTTTAAATAGGCGCCCACCTGTATAACGAGAGGAATATATTCAGTCTTAGTTTAAATAGGTGCCCACCTGTATAATGAGAGAAATATTTTCAGTCTTTGTTTTAATAGGCGCCCACCTGTATAATGAGAGAATATTTTCAGTCTTAGTTTAAATAGGCCCCCACCTGTATAATGAGAGGAATATTTTCAGTATTAGTTTAAATAGGCGCCCATCTGTATAATGAGAGGAATATTTTCAGTCTTAGTTTAAATAGGTGCCCACCTGTATAACGAGAGGAATAATTTTCAGTCTTAGTTTAAATAGGCGCCCACCTGTATAATGAGAAGAATATTGTCGGTCTTAGTTTAAATAGGCGCCCACCTGTATAATGAGAGGAATGCATTCAGTCGTAGTTTAAATAGGCGCCCACCTGTATAACGAGAGGAATACTTTTCAGTCTTAGTTTAAATAGGCGCCCACCTGTATAACGAGAGGAATACTTTTCAGTCTTAGTTTAAATAGGCGCCCACCTGTATAATGAGAGGAATATTTTCAGTCTTAGTTTAAATAGGCGCCCACCTGTATAATGAGAGGAATATTTTCAGTCTTAGTTTAAATATGCGCCCACCTGTATAACGAGAGGAATATTTTTCAGTCTTAGTTTAAATAGGCGCCCACCTGTATAATTAGAGGAATAATTTCGGTCTTAGTTTAAATAGGCGTCCACCTGTATAATGAGAGAAATATTTTCAGTCTTAGTTTAAATAGGCGACCACCTGTATAACGAGAGGAATATTTTCAGTCTTAGTTTAAATAGGCGCCCACCTGTATAACGAGAGGAATATTTTCAGTCTTAGTTTAAATAAGCGCCCACCTGTATAATGAGAGGAATGTTTTCAGTCTTAGTTTAAATAGGCGCCCACCTGTATAACGAGAGGAATACTTTTCAGTCTTAGTTTAAATAGGCGCCCACCTGTATAATGAGAGGAATATTTTCAGTCTTAGTTTAAATAGGCGCCCACCTGTATAATGAGAGGAATATTTTCAGTCTTAGTTTAAATAGGCGCCCACCTGTATAATGAGAGGAATATTTTCAGTCTTAGTTTAAATATGCGCCCACCTGTATAACGAGAGGAATATTTTTCAGTCTTAGTTTAAATAGGCGCCCACCTGTATAATTAGAGGAATAATTTCGGTCTTAGTTTAAATAGGCGTCCACCTGTATAATGAGAGAAATATTTTCAGTCTTAGTTTAAATAGGCGACCACCTGTATAACGAGAGGAATATTTTCAGTCTTAGTTTAAATAGGCGCCCACCTGTATAACGAGAGGAATATTTTCAGTCTTAGTTTAAATAAGCGCCCACCTGTATAATGAGAGGAATGTTTTCAGTCTTAGTTTAAATAGGCGCCCACCTATATAACGAGAGGAATACTTTTCAGTCTTAGTTTAAATAGGCGTCCACCTGTATAATGAGAGGAATAATTTTCAGTCTTAGTTTAAATAGGCGCCCACCTGTATAATGAGAAGAATATTTTCGGTCTTAGTTTAAATAGGCGCCCACCTGTATAACGAGAGGAATGTTTTCAGTCTTAGTTTAAATAGGCGCCCACCTGTATAACGAGAGGAATACTTTTCAGTCTTAGTTTAAATAGGCGCCCACCTGTATAATGAGAGGAATATTTTCAGTCTTAGTTTAAATAGGCGCCCACCTGTATAATGAGAGAAATATTTTCAGTCTTAGTTTAAATATGCGTCCACCTGTATAACGAGAGGAATATTTTTCAGTCTTAGTTTAAATAGGCGCTCACCTGTATAATTAGAGGAATATTTTCGGTCTTAGTTTAAATAGGCGTCCACCTGTATAATGAGAGGAATGTTTTCAGTCTTAGTTTATATAGGCGGCCACCTGTATAACGAGAGGAATACTTTTCAGTCTTAGTTTAAATAGGCGCCCACCTGTATAACGAGAGATATATTTTCAGTCTTAGTTTAGATAGGCGCTCACCTGTATAACGAGAGGAATATTTTCAGTCTTAGTTTAAATAGGCGCCCACATGTAAAATGAGAGGAATATTTTCAGTCTTAGTTTAAATAGGCGCCCACCTGTACAATGAGATGAATATTTTCAGTCTTAGTTTAAATAGGCACCCACCTGTATAATGAGAGGATTATTTTCAGTCTTAGTTTTAATAGGTGACCACCTGTATAATGAGAGGAATATTTTCAGTCTTAGTTTAAATAGGCGCCCACCTGTATAACGAAAGGAATACTTTTCAGTCTTAGTTTAAATAGGCGCCACCTGTATAATGAGAGGAATATTTTCAGTCTTAGTTTTAATAGGCGCCCACCTGTATAATGAGAGGAATATTTTCAGTCTTAGTTTAAATAGGCGCCCACCTGTAATAATGAGAGGAATATTTTTATGTCTTAGTTTAAATAGGCGCCCACCTGTATAACGAGAGGAATACTTTTCAGTCTTAGTTTAAATAGGCGCCCACCTGTATAACGAGAGGAATACTTTTCAGTCTTAGTTTAAATAGGCGCCCACCTGTATAACGAGAGGAATATTTTCAGTCTTAGTTTAAATAGGTGCCCACCTGTATAATGAGAGAAATATTTTCAGTCTTTGTTTTAATAGGCGCCCACCTGTATAATGAGAGAATATTTTCAGTCTTAGTTTAAATAGGCGCCCACCTGTATAATGAGAGGAATATTTTCAGTCTTAGTTTAAATAGGCGCCCACCTGTATAATGAGAGGAATATTTTCAGTCTTAGTTTAAATAGGCGCCCACCTGTATAACGAGAGGAATAATTTTCAGTCTTAGTTTAAATAGGCGCCCACCTGTATAATGAGAAGAATATTGTCGGTTTTAGTTTAAATAGGCGCCCACCTGTATAATGAGAGGAATGTATTCAGTCATAGTTTAAATAGGCCCCCACCTGTATAATGAGAGGAATATTTTCAGTATTAGTTTAAATAGGCGCCCATCTGTATAATGAGAGGAATATTTTCAGTCTTAGTTTAAATAGGTGCCCACCTGTATAACGAGAGGAATAATTTTCAGTCTTAGTTTAAATAGGCGCCCACCTGTATAATGAGAAGAATATTGTCGGTCTTAGTTTAAATAGGCGCCCACCTGTATAATGAGAGGAATGCATTCAGTCGTAGTTTAAATAGGCGCCCACCTGTATAACGAGAGGAATACTTTTCAGTCTTAGTTTAAATAGGCGCCCACCTGTATAACGAGAGGAATACTTTTCAGTCTTAGTTTAAATAGGCGCCCACCTGTATAATGAGAGGAATATTTTCAGTCTTAGTTTAAATAGGCGCCCACCTGTATAATGAGAGGAATATTTTCAGTCTTAGTTTAAATATGCGCCCACCTGTATAACGAGAGGAATATTTTTCAGTCTTAGTTTAAATAGGCGCCCACCTGTATAATTAGAGGAATAATTTCGGTCTTAGTTTAAATAGGCGTCCACCTGTATAATGAGAGAAATATTTTCAGTCTTAGTTTAAATAGGCGACCACCTGTATAACGAGAGGAATATTTTCAGTCTTAGTTTAAATAGGCGCCCACCTGTATAACGAGAGGAATATTTTCAGTCTTAGTTTAAATAAGCGCCCACCTGTATAATGAGAGGAATGTTTTCAGTCTTAGTTTAAATAGGCGCCCACCTGTATAACGAGAGGAATACTTTTCAGTCTTAGTTTAAATAGGCGCCCACCTGTATAATGAGAGGAATATTTTCAGTCTTAGTTTAAATAGGCGCCCACCTGTATAATGAGAGGAATATTTTCAGTCTTAGTTTAAATAGGCGCCCACCTGTATAATGAGAGGAATATTTTCAGTCTTAGTTTAAATATGCGCCCACCTGTATAACGAGAGGAATATTTTTCAGTCTTAGTTTAAATAGGCGCCCACCTGTATAATTAGAGGAATAATTTCGGTCTTAGTTTAAATAGGCGTCCACCTGTATAATGAGAGAAATATTTTCAGTCTTAGTTTAAATAGGCGACCACCTGTATAACGAGAGGAATATTTTCAGTCTTAGTTTAAATAGGCGCCCACCTGTATAACGAGAGGAATATTTTCAGTCTTAGTTTAAATAAGCGCCCACCTGTATAATGAGAGGAATGTTTTCAGTCTTAGTTTAAATAGGCGCCCACCTATATAACGAGAGGAATACTTTTCAGTCTTAGTTTAAATAGGCGTCCACCTGTATAATGAGAGGAATAATTTTCAGTCTTAGTTTAAATAGGCGCCCACCTGTATAATGAGAAGAATATTTTCGGTCTTAGTTTAAATAGGCGCCCACCTGTATAACGAGAGGAATGTTTTCAGTCTTAGTTTAAATAGGCGCCCACCTGTATAACGAGAGGAATACTTTTCAGTCTTAGTTTAAATAGGCGCCCACCTGTATAATGAGAGGAATATTTTCAGTCTTAGTTTAAATAGGCGCCCACCTGTATAATGAGAGAAATATTTTCAGTCTTAGTTTAAATATGCGTCCACCTGTATAACGAGAGGAATATTTTTCAGTCTTAGTTTAAATAGGCGCTCACCTGTATAATTAGAGGAATATTTTCGGTCTTAGTTTAAATAGGCGTCCACCTGTATAATGAGAGGAATGTTTTCAGTCTTAGTTTATATAGGCGGCCACCTGTATAACGAGAGGAATACTTTTCAGTCTTAGTTTAAATAGGCGCCCACCTGTATAACGAGAGATATATTTTCAGTCTTAGTTTAGATAGGCGCTCACCTGTATAACGAGAGGAATATTTTCAGTCTTAGTTTAAATAGGCGCCCACATGTAAAATGAGAGGAATATTTTCAGTCTTAGTTTAAATAGGCGCCCACCTGTACAATGAGATGAATATTTTCAGTCTTAGTTTAAATAGGCACCCACCTGTATAATGAGAGGATTATTTTCAGTCTTAGTTTTAATAGGTGACCACCTGTATAATGAGAGGAATATTTTCAGTCTTAGTTTAAATAGGCGCCCACCTGTATAACGAAAGGAATACTTTTCAGTCTTAGTTTAAATAGGCGCCACCTGTATAATGAGAGGAATATTTTCAGTCTTAGTTTTAATAGGCGCCCACCTGTATAATGAGAGGAATATTTTCAGTCTTAGTTTAAATAGGCGCCCACCTGTAATAATGAGAGGAATATTTTTATGTCTTAGTTTAAATAGGCGCCCACCTGTATAACGAGAGGAATACTTTTCAGTCTTAGTTTAAATAGGCGCCCACCTGTATAACGAGAGGAATACTTTTCAGTCTTAGTTTAAATAGGCGCCCACCTGTATAACGAGAGGAATATTTTCAGTCTTAGTTTAAATAGGTGCCCACCTGTATAATGAGAGAAATATTTTCAGTCTTTGTTTTAATAGGCGCCCACCTGTATAATGAGAGAATATTTTCAGTCTTAGTTTAAATAGGCGCCCACCTGTATAATGAGAGGAATATTTTCAGTCTTAGTTTAAATAGGCGCCCACCTGTATAATGAGAGGAATATTTTCAGTCTTAGTTTAAATAGGCGCCCACCTGTATAACGAGAGGAATAATTTTCAGTCTTAGTTTAAATAGGCGCCCACCTGTATAATGAGAAGAATATTGTCGGTTTTAGTTTAAATAGGCGCCCACCTGTATAATGAGAGGAATGTATTCAGTCGTAGTTTAAATAGGCGCCCACCTGTATAACGAGAGGAATACTTTTCAGTCTTAGTTTAAATAGGCGCCCACCTGTATAATGAGAGGAATATTTTCAGTCTTAGTTTAAATAGGCGCCCACCTGTATAATGAGAGGAATATTTTCAGTCTTAGTTTAAATATGCGCCCACCTGTATAACGAGAGAATATTTTTCAGTCTTAGTTTAAATAGGCGCCCACCTGTATAATTAGAGGAATAATTTCGGTCTTAGTTTAAATAGGCGTCCACCTGTATAATGAGAGGAATATTTTCAGTCTTAGTTTAAATAGGCGACCACCTGTATAACGAGAGGAATATTTTCAGTCTTAGTTTAAATAGGCGCCCACCTGTATAACGAGAGGAATACTTTTCAGTCTTAGTTTAAATAGGCGCCCACCTGTATAATGAGAGGAATATTTTCAGTCTTAGTTTTAATAGGGCCCACCTGTATAATGAGAGGAATATTTTCAGTCTTAGTTTAAATAGGCGCCCACCTGTAATAATGAGAGGAATATTTTTATGTCTTAGTTTAAATAGGCGCCCACCTGTATAACGAGAGGAATACTTTTCAGTCTTAGTTTAAATAGGCGCCCACCTGTATAACGAGAGGAATACTTTTCAGTCTTAGTTTAAATAGGCGCCCACCTGTATAACGAGAGGAATATTTTCAGTCTTAGTTTAAATAGGTGCCCACCTGTATAATGAGAGAAATATTTTCAGTCTTTGTTTTAATAGGCGCCCACCTGTATAATGAGAGAATATTTTCAGTCTTAGTTTAAATAGGCGCCCACCTGTATAATGAGAGGAATATTTTCAGTCTTAGTTTAAATAGGCGCCCACCTGTATAATGAGAGGAATATTTTCAGTCTTAGTTTAAATAGGCGCCCACCTGTATAACGAGAGGAATAATTTTCAGTCTTAGTTTAAATAGGCGCCCACCTGTATAATGAGAAGAATATTGTCGGTCTTAGTTTAAATAGGCGCCCACCTGTATAATGAGAGGAATGTATTCAGTCGTAGTTTAAATAGGCGCCCACCTGTATAACGAGAGGAATACTTTTCAGTCTTAGTTTAAATAGGCGCCCACCTGTATAATGAGAGGAATATTTTCAGTCTTAGTTTAAATAGGCGCCCACCTGTATAATGAGAAGAATATTTTCAGTCTTAATTTAAATAGGCGCCCACCTGTATAACGAGAGGAATACTTTTCAGTCTTAGTTTAAATAGGCGCCCACCTGTATAACGAGAGGAATACTTTTCAGTCTTAGTTTAAATAGGCGCCCACCTGTATAATGAGAGGAATATTTTCAGTCTTAGTTTAAATAGGCGCCCACCTGTATAATGAGAGGAATATTTTCAGTCTTAGTTTAAATAGGCGACCACCTGTATAACGAGAGGAATATTTTCAGTCTTAGTTTAAATAGGCGCCCACCTGTATAACGAGAGGAATACTTTTCAGTCTTAGTTTAAATAGGCGCCCACCTGTATAATGAGAGGAATATTTTCAGTCTTAGTTTTAATAGGGCCCACCTGTATAATGAGAGGAATATTTTCAGTCTTAGTTTAAATAGGCGCCCACCTGTAATAATGAGAGGAATATTTTTATGTCTTAGTTTAAATAGGCGCCCACCTGTATAACGAGAGGAATACTTTTCAGTCTTAGTTTAAATAGGCGCCCACCTGTATAACGAGAGGAATATTTTCAGTCTTAGTTTAAATAAGCGCCCACCTGTATAATGAGAGGAATGTATTCAGTCGTAGTTTAAATAGGCGCCCACCTGTATAACGAGAGGAATACTTTTCAGTCTTAGTTTAAATAGGCGCCCACCTGTATAATGAGAGGAATATTTTCAGTCTTAGTTTAAATAGGCGCCCACCTGTATAATGAGAGGAATATTTTCAGTCTTAGTTTAAATAGGCGCCCACCTGTATAATGAGAGGAATATTTTCAGTCTTAGTTTAAATATGCGCCCACCTGTATAACGAGAGGAATATTTTTCAGTCTTAGTTTAAATAGGCGCCCACCTGTATAATTAGAGGAATAATTTCGGTCTTAGTTTAAATAGGCGTCCACCTGTATAATGAGAGGAATATTTTCAGTCTTAGTTTAAATAGGCGACCACCTGTATAACGAGAGGAATATTTTCAGTCTTAGTTTAAATAGGCGCCCACCTGTATAACGAGAGGAATATTTTCAGTCTTAGTTTAAATAAGCGCCCACCTGTATAATGAGAGGAATGTTTTCAGTCTTAGTTTAAATAGGCGCCCACCTATATAACGAGAGGAATACTTTTCAGTCTTAGTTTAAATAGGCGTCCACCTGTATAATGAGAGGAATAATTTTCAGTCTTAGTTTAAATAGGCGCCCACCTGTATAATGAGAAGAATATTTTCGGTCTTAGTTTAAATAGGCGCCCACCTGTATAACGAGAGGAATGTTTTCAGTCTTAGTTTAAATAGGCGCCCACCTGTATAACGAGAGGAATACTTTTCAGTCTTAGTTTAAATAGGCGCCCACCTGTATAATGAGAGGAATATTTTCAGTCTTAGTTTAAATAGGCGCCCACCTGTATAATGAGAGAAATATTTTCAGTCTTAGTTTAAATATGCGTCCACCTGTATAACGAGAGGAATATTTTTCAGTCTTAGTTTAAATAGGCGCTCACCTGTATAATTAGAGGAATATTTTCGGTCTTAGTTTAAATAGGCGTCCACCTGTATAATGAGAGGAATGTTTTCAGTCTTAGTTTATATAGGCGGCCACCTGTATAACGAGAGGAATACTTTTCAGTCTTAGTTTAAATAGGCGCCCACCTGTATAACGAGAGATATATTTTCAGTCTTAGTTTAGATAGGCGCTCACCTGTATAACGAGAGGAATATTTTCAGTCTTAGTTTAAATAGGCGCCCACATGTAAAATGAGAGGAATATTTTCAGTCTTAGTTTAAATAGGCGCCCACCTGTACAATGAGATGAATATTTTCAGTCTTAGTTTAAATAGGCACCCACCTGTATAATGAGAGGATTATTTTCAGTCTTAGTTTTAATAGGTGACCACCTGTATAATGAGAGGAATATTTTCAGTCTTAGTTTAAATAGGCGCCCACCTGTATAACGAAAGGAATACTTTTCAGTCTTAGTTTAAATAGGCGCCACCTGTATAATGAGAGGAATATTTTCAGTCTTAGTTTTAATAGGCGCCCACCTGTATAATGAGAGGAATATTTTCAGTCTTAGTTTAAATAGGCGCCCACCTGTAATAATGAGAGGAATATTTTTATGTCTTAGTTTAAATAGGCGCCCACCTGTATAACGAGAGGAATACTTTTCAGTCTTAGTTTAAATAGGCGCCCACCTGTATAACGAGAGGAATACTTTTCAGTCTTAGTTTAAATAGGCGCCCACCTGTATAACGAGAGGAATATTTTCAGTCTTAGTTTAAATAGGTGCCCACCTGTATAATGAGAGAAATATTTTCAGTCTTTGTTTTAATAGGCGCCCACCTGTATAATGAGAGAATATTTTCAGTCTTAGTTTAAATAGGCGCCCACCTGTATAATGAGAGGAATATTTTCAGTCTTAGTTTAAATAGGCGCCCACCTGTATAATGAGAGGAATATTTTCAGTCTTAGTTTAAATAGGCGCCCACCTGTATAACGAGAGGAATAATTTTCAGTCTTAGTTTAAATAGGCGCCCACCTGTATAATGAGAAGAATATTGTCGGTTTTAGTTTAAATAGGCGCCCACCTGTATAATGAGAGGAATGTATTCAGTCGTAGTTTAAATAGGCGCCCACCTGTATAACGAGAGGAATACTTTTCAGTCTTAGTTTAAATAGGCGCCCACCTGTATAATGAGAGGAATATTTTCAGTCTTAGTTTAAATAGGCGCCCACCTGTATAATGAGAGGAATATTTTCAGTCTTAGTTTAAATATGCGCCCACCTGTATAACGAGAGAATATTTTTCAGTCTTAGTTTAAATAGGCGCCCACCTGTATAATTAGAGGAATAATTTCGGTCTTAGTTTAAATAGGCGTCCACCTGTATAATGAGAGGAATATTTTCAGTCTTAGTTTAAATAGGCGACCACCTGTATAACGAGAGGAATATTTTCAGTCTTAGTTTAAATAGGCGCCCACCTGTATAACGAGAGGAATACTTTTCAGTCTTAGTTTAAATAGGCGCCCACCTGTATAATGAGAAGAATATTGTCGGTCTTAGTTTAAATAGGCGCCCACCTGTATAATGAGAGGAATGTATTCAGTCGTAGTTTAAATAGGCGCCCACCTGTATAACGAGAGGAATACTTTTCAGTCTTAGTTTAAATAGGCGCCCACCTGTATAATGAGAGGAATATTTTCAGTCTTAGTTTAAATAGGCGCCCACCTGTATAATGAGAGGAATATTTTCAGTCTTAGTTTAAATAGGCGCCCACCTGTATAATGAGAGGAATATTTTCAGTCTTAGTTTAAATATGCGCCCACCTGTATAACGAGAGAAATATTTTTCAGTCTTAGTTTAAATAGGCGCCCACCTGTATAATTAGAGGAATAATTTCGGTCTTAGTTTAAATAGGCGTCCACCTGTATAATGAGAAGGAATATTTTCAGTCTTAGTTTAAATAGGCGACCACCTGTATAACGAGAGGAATATTTTCAGTCTTAGTTTAAATAGGCGCCCACCTGTATAACGAGAGGAATATTTTCAGTCTTAGTTTAAATAAGCGCCCACCTGTATAATGAGAGGAATGTTTTCAGTCTTAGTTTAAATAGGCGCCCACCTGTATAACGAGAGGAATACTTTTCAGTCTTAGTTTAAATAGGCGCCCACCTGTATAATGAGAGGAATAATTTTCAGTCTTAGTTTAAATAGGCGCCCACCTGTATAATGAGAAGAATATTTTCGGTCTTAGTTTAAATAGGCGCCCACCTGTATAACGAGAGGAATGTTTTCAGTCTTAGTTTAAATAGGCGCCCACCTGTATAACGAGAGGAATACTTTTCAGTCTTAGTTTAAATAGGCGCCCACCTGTATAATGAGAGGAATATTTTCAGTCTTAGTTTAAATAGGCGCCCACCTGTATAATGAGAGAAATATTTTCAGTCTTAGTTTAAATATGCGTCCACCTGTATAACGAGAGGAAATATTTTCGGTCTTAGTTTAAATAGGCGTCCACCTGTATAATGAGAGGAATGTTTTCAGTCTTAGTTTATATAGGCGGCCACCTGTATAACGAGAGGAATACTTTTCAGTCTTAGTTTAAATAGGCGCCCACCTGTATAATGAGAGAAATATTTTCAGTCTTAGTTTAGATAGGCGCCCACCTGTATAACGAGAGGAATATTTTCAGTCTTAGTTTAAATAGGCGCCCACATGTAAAATGAGAGGAATATTTTCAGTCTTAGTTTAAATAGGCGCCCACCTGTACAATGAGATGAATATTTTCAGTCTTAGTTTAAATAGGCACCCACCTGTATAATGAGAGGATTATTTTCAGTCTTAGTTTAAATAGGCGCCCACCTGTACAATGAGATGAATATTTTCAGTCTTAGTTTAAATAGGCGCCCACCTGTATAATGAGAAGAATATTTTCGGTCTTAGTTTAAATAGGCGCCCACTTGTATAACGAGAGGAATGTTTTCAGTCTTAGTTTAAATAGGTGCCCACCTGTATAACGAGAGGAATACTTTTCAGTCTTAGTTTAAATAGGCGCCCACCTGTATAATGAGAGGAATACTTTCAGTCTTAGTTAAAATAGGCGCCCACCTGTATAATGAGAGAAATATTTTCAGTCTTAGTTTAAATATGCGTCCACCTGTATAACGAGAGGAATATTTTTCAGTCTTAGTTTAAAAAGGCGCCCACCTGTATAATTAGAGGAATATTTTCGGTCTTAGTTTAAATAGGCGTCCACCTGTATAATGAGAGGAATGTTTTCAGTCTTAGTTTAAATAAGCGCCCACCTGTATAATGAGAGGAATATTTTCAGTCTTAGTTTAAATAGGCGACCACCTGTATAACGAGAGGAATATTTTCAGTCTTAGTTTAAATAGGCGCCCACCTGTATAACGAGAGGAATATTTTCAGTCTTAGTTTAAATAAGCGCCCACCTGTATAATGAGAGGAATGTTTTCAGTCTTAGTTTAAATAGGCGCCCACCTGTATAACGAGAGGAATACTTTTCAGTCTTAGTTTAAATAGGCGCCCACCTGTATAATGAGAGGAATAATTTTCAGTCTTAGTTTAAATAGGCGCCCACCTGTATAATGAGAAGAATATTTTCGGTCTTAGTTTAAATAGGCGCCCACCTGTATAATGAGAGGAATATTTTCAGTCTTAGTTTAAATAGGCGCCCACCTGTATAATGAGAGGAATATTTTCAGTCTTAGTTTAAATATGCGCCCACCTGTATAACGAGAGAAATATTTTTCAGTCTTAGTTTAAATAGGCGCCCACCTGTATAATTAGAGGAATAATTTCGGTCTTAGTTTAAATAGGCGTCCACCTGTATAATGAGAGGAATATTTTCAGTCTTAGTTTAAATAGGCGACCACCTGTATAACGAGAGGAATATTTTCAGTCTTAGTTTAAATAGGCGCCCACCTGTATAACGAGAGGAATACTTTTCAGTCTTAGTTTAAATAGGCGCCCACCTGTATAATGAGAGGAATATTTTCAGTCTTAGTTTTAATAGGGCCCACCTGTATAATGAGAGGAATATTTTCAGTCTTAGTTTAAATAGGCGCCCACCTGTAATAATGAGAGGAATATTTTTATGTCTTAGTTTAAATAGGCGCCCACCTGTATAACGAGAGGAATACTTTTCAGTCTTAGTTTAAATAGGCGCCCACCTGTATAACGAGAGGAATACTTTTCAGTCTTAGTTTAAATAGGCGCCCACCTGTATAACGAGAGGAATATTTTCAGTCTTAGTTTAAATAGGTGCCCACCTGTATAATGAGAGAAATATTTTCAGTCTTTGTTTTAATAGGCGCCCACCTGTATAATGAGAGAATATTTTCAGTCTTAGTTTAAATAGGCGCCCACCTGTATAATGAGAGGAATATTTTCAGTCTTAGTTTAAATAGGCGCCCACCTGTATAATGAGAGGAATATTTTCAGTCTTAGTTTAAATAGGCGCCCACCTGTATAACGAGAGGAATAATTTTCAGTCTTAGTTTAAATAGGCGCCCACCTGTATAATGAGAAGAATATTGTCGGTCTTAGTTTAAATAGGCGCCCACCTGTATAATGAGAGGAATGTATTCAGTCGTAGTTTAAATAGGCGCCCACCTGTATAACGAGAGGAATACTTTTCAGTCTTAGTTTAAATAGGCGCCCACCTGTATAATGAGAGGAATATTTTCAGTCTTAGTTTAAATAGGCGCCCACCTGTATAATGAGAGGAATATTTTCAGTCTTAGTTTAAATAGGCGCCCACCTGTATAATGAGAGGAATATTTTCAGTCTTAGTTTAAATATGCGCCCACCTGTATAACGAGAGAAATATTTTTCAGTCTTAGTTTAAATAGGCGCCCACCTGTATAATTAGAGGAATAATTTCGGTCTTAGTTTAAATAGGCGTCCACCTGTATAATGAGAGGAATATTTTCAGTCTTAGTTTAAATAGGCGACCACCTGTATAACGAGAGGAATATTTTCAGTCTTAGTTTAAATAGGCGCCCACCTGTATAACGAGAGGAATATTTTCAGTCTTAGTTTAAATAAGCGCCCACCTGTATAATGAGAGGAATGTTTTCAGTCTTAGTTTAAATAGGCGCCCACCTGTATAACGAGAGGAATACTTTTCAGTCTTAGTTTAAATAGGCGCCCACCTGTATAATGAGAGGAATAATTTTCAGTCTTAGTTTAAATAGGCGCCCACCTGTATAATGAGAAGAATATTTTCGGTCTTAGTTTAAATAGGCGCCCACCTGTATAACGAGAGGAATGTTTTCAGTCTTAGTTTAAATAGGCGCCCACCTGTATAACGAGAGGAATACTTTTCAGTCTTAGTTTAAATAGGCGCCCACCTGTATAATGAGAGGAATATTTTCAGTCTTAGTTTAAATAGGCGCCCACCTGTATAATGAGAGAAATATTTTCAGTCTTAGTTTAAATATGCGTCCACCTGTATAACGAGAGGAATATTTTCGGTCTTAGTTTAAATAGGCGTCCACCTGTATAATGAGAGGAATGTTTTCAGTCTTAGTTTATATAGGCGGCCACCTGTATAACGAGAGGAATACTTTTCAGTCTTAGTTTAAATAGGCGCCCACCTGTATAATGAGAGAAATATTTTCAGTCTTAGTTTAGATAGGCGCCCACCTGTATAACGAGAGGAATATTTTCAGTCTTAGTTTAAATAGGCGCCCACATGTAAAATGAGAGGAATATTTTCAGTCTTAGTTTAAATAGGCGCCCACCTGTACAATGAGATGAATATTTTCAGTCTTAGTTTAAATAGGCACCCACCTGTATAATGAGAGGATTATTTTCAGTCTTAGTTTAAATAGGCGCCCACCTGTACAATGAGATGAATATTTTCAGTCTTAGTTTAAATAGGCGCCCACCTGTATAATGAGAAGAATATTTTCGGTCTTAGTTTAAATAGGCGCCCACTTGTATAACGAGAGGAATGTTTTCAGTCTTAGTTTAAATAGGTGCCCACCTGTATAACGAGAGGAATACTTTTCAGTCTTAGTTTAAATAGGCGCCCACCTGTATAATGAGAGGAATACTTTCAGTCTTAGTTAAAATAGGCGCCCACCTGTATAATGAGAGAAATATTTTCAGTCTTAGTTTAAATATGCGTCCACCTGTATAACGAGAGGAATATTTTTCAGTCTTAGTTTAAATAGGCGCCCACCTGTATAATTAGAGGAATATTTTCGGTCTTAGTTTAAATAGGCGTCCACCTGTATAATGAGAGGAATGTTTTCAGTCTTAGTTTAAATAAGCGCCCACCTGTATAATGAGAGGAATATTTTCAGTCTTAGTTTAAATAGGCGACCACCTGTATAACGAGAGGAATATTTTCAGTCTTAGTTTAAATAGGCGCCCACCTGTATAACGAGAGGAATATTTTCAGTCTTAGTTTAAATAAGCGCCCACCTGTATAATGAGAGGAATGTTTTCAGTCTTAGTTTAAATAGGCGCCCACCTGTATAACGAGAGGAATACTTTTCAGTCTTAGTTTAAATAGGCGCCCACCTGTATAATGAGAGGAATAATTTTCAGTCTTAGTTTAAATAGGCGCCCACCTGTATAATGAGAAGAATATTTTCGGTCTTAGTTTAAATAGGCGCCCACCTGTATAACGAGAGGAATGTTTTCAGTCTTAGTTTAAATAGGCGCCCACCTGTATAACGAGAGGAATACTTTTCAGTCTTAGTTTAAATAGGCGCCCACCTGTATAATGAGAGGAATATTTTCAGTCTTAGTTTAAATAGGCGCCCACCTGTATAATGAGAGAAATATTTTCAGTCTTAGTTTAAATATGCGTCCACCTGTATAACGAGAGGAATATTTTTCAGTCTTAGTTTAAATAGGCGCCCACCTGTATAATTAGAGGAATATTTTCGGTCTTAGTTTAAATAGGCGTCCACCTGTATAATGAGAGGAATGTTTTCAGTCTTAGTTTATATAGGCGGCCACCTGTATAACGAGAGGAATACTTTTCAGTCTTAGTTTAAATAGGCGCCCACCTGTATAATGAGAGAAATATTTTCAGTCTTAGTTTAGATAGGCGCCCACCTGTATAACGAGAGGAATATTTTCAGTCTTAGTTTAAATAGGCGCCCACAAGTAAAATGAGAGGAATATTTTCAGTCTTAGTTTAAATAGGCGCCCACCTGTACAATGAGATGAATATTTTCAGTCTTAGTTTAAATAGGCACCCACCTGTATAATGAGAGGATTATTTTCAGTCTTAGTTTTAATAGGTGCCCACCTGTATAAGGAGAGGAATATTTTCAGTCTTAGTTTAAATAGGCGCCCACCTGTATAACGAGAGGAATGTTTTCAGTCTTAGTTTAAATAGGCGCCCACCTGTATAACGAGAGGAATACTTTTCAGTCTTAGTTTAAATAGGCGCCCACCTGTATAATGAGAGGAATATTTTCAGTCTTAGTTTAAATAGGCGCCCACCTGTATAATGAGAAGAATATTTTCAGTCTTAATTTAAATAGGCGCCCACCTGTATAACGAGAGGAATACTTTTCAGTCTTAGTTTAAATAGGCGCCCACCTGTATAACGAGAGGAATACTTTTCAGTCTTAGTTTAAATAGGCGCCCACCTGTATAATGAGAGGAATATTTTCAGTCTTAGTTTAAATAGGCGCCCACCTGTATAATGAGAGAAATATTTTCAGTCTTAGTTTAAATAGGCGCCCACCTGTATAACGAGAGGAATATTTTTCAGTCTTAGTTTAAATAGGCGCCCACCTGTATAATTAGAGGAATATTTTCGGTCTTAGTTTAAATAGGCGCCCACCTGTATAACGAGAGGAATACTTTTCAGTCTTAGTTTAAATAGGCGCCCACCTGTATAATGAGAGGAATATTTTCAGTCTTAGTTTAAATAGGCGCCCACCTGTATAATGAGAGAAATCTTTTCAATCTTAGTTTAAATATGCGTCCACCTGTATAACGAGAGGAATATTTTTCAGTCTTAGTTTAAATAGGCGCCCACCTGTATAATTAGAGGAATATTTTCGGTCTTAGTTTAAATAGGCGTCCACCTGTATAATGAGAGGAATGTTTTCAGTCTTAGTTTATATAGGCGGCCACCTGTATAACGAGAGGAATACTTTTCAGTCTTAGTTTAAATAGGCGCCCACCTGTATAATGAGAGAAATATTTTCAGTCTTAGTTTAGATAGGCGCCCACCTGTATAACGAGAGAAATATTTTCAGTCTTAGTTTAAATAGGCGCCCACATGTAAAATGAGAGGAATATTTTCAGTCTTAGTTTAAATAGGCGCCCACCTGTACAATGAGATGAATATTTTCAGTCTTAGTTTAAATAGGCGCCCACCTGTATAATGAGAAGAATATTTTCGGTCTTAGTTTAAATAGGCGCCCACTTGTATAACGAGAGGAATGTTTTCAGTCTTAGTTTAAATAGGTGCCCACCTGTATAACGAGAGGAATACTTTTCAGTCTTAGTTTAAATAGGCGCCCACCTGTATAATGAGAGGAATACTTTCAGTCTTAGTTTAAATAGGCGCCCACCTGTATAATGAGAGAAATATTTTCAGTCTTAGTTTAAATATGCGTCCACCTGTATAACGAGAGGAATATTTTTCAGTCTTAGTTTAAATAGGCGCCCACCTGTATAATTAGAGGAATATTTTCGGTCTTAGTTTAAATAGGCGTCCACCTGTATAATGAGAGGAATGTTTTCAGTCTTAGTTTAAATAAGCGCCCACCTGTATAATGAGAGGAATATTTTCAGTCTTAGTTTAAATAGGCGCCCACATGTATAATGAGAGGAATATTTTCAGTCTTAGTTATAATGAGAGGAATACTTTTCAGTCTTAGTTTAAATAGGCGCCCACCTGTATAATGAGAGGAATATTTTCAGTGTTAGTTTAAATAGGCGCCCACCTGTATAATGAGAGAAATATTTTCAGTCTTAGTTTAGATAGGCGCCCACCTGTATAACGAGAGGAATATTTTCAGTCTTAGTTTAAATAGGCGCCCACAAGTAAAATGAGAGGAATATTTTCAGTCTTAGTTTAAATAGGCGCCCACCTGTACAATGAGATGAATATTTTCAGTCTTAGTTTAAATAGGCACCCACCTGTATAATGAGAGGATTATTTTCAGTCTTAGTTTTAATAGGTGCCCACCTGTATAAGGAGAGGAATATTTTCAGTCTTAGTTTAAATAGGCGCCCACCTGTATAACGAGAGGAATGTTTTCAGTCTTAGTTTAAATAGGCGCCCACCTGTATAACGAGAGGAATACTTTTCAGTCTTAGTTTAAATAGGCGCCCACCTGTATAATGAGAGGAATATTTTCAGTCTTAGTTTAAATAGGCGCCCACCTGTATAATGAGAAGAATATTTTCAGTCTTAATTTAAATAGGCGCCCACCTGTATAACGAGAGGAATACTTTTCAGTCTTAGTTTAAATAGGCGCCCACCTGTATAACGAGAGGAATACTTTTCAGTCTTAGTTTAAATAGGCGCCCACCTGTATAATGAGAGGAATATTTTCAGTCTTAGTTTAAATAGGCGCCCACCTGTATAATGAGAGAAATATTTTCAGTCTTAGTTTAAATAGGCGCCCACCTGTATAACGAGAGGAATATTTTTCAGTCTTAGTTTAAATAGGCGCCCACCTGTATAATTAGAGGAATATTTTCGGTCTTAGTTTAAATAGGCGCCCACCTGTATAACGAGAGGAATACTTTTCAGTCTTAGTTTAAATAGGCGCCCACCTGTATAATGAGAGGAATATTTTCAGTCTTAGTTTAAATAGGCGCCCACCTGTATAATGAGAGAAATCTTTTCAATCTTAGTTTAAATATGCGTCCACCTGTATAACGAGAGGAATATTTTTCAGTCTTAGTTTAAATAGGCGCCCACCTGTATAATTAGAGGAATATTTTCGGTCTTAGTTTAAATAGGCGTCCACCTGTATAATGAGAGGAATGTTTTCAGTCTTAGTTTATATAGGCGGCCACCTGTATAACGAGAGGAATACTTTTCAGTCTTAGTTTAAATAGGCGCCCACCTGTATAATGAGAGAAATATTTTCAGTCTTAGTTTAGATAGGCGCCCACCTGTATAACGAGAGAAATATTTTCAGTCTTAGTTTAAATAGGCGCCCACATGTAAAATGAGAGGAATATTTTCAGTCTTAGTTTAAATAGGCGCCCACCTGTACAATGAGATGAATATTTTCAGTCTTAGTTTAAATAGGCGCCCACCTGTATAATGAGAAGAATATTTTCGGTCTTAGTTTAAATAGGCGCCCACTTGTATAACGAGAGGAATGTTTTCAGTCTTAGTTTAAATAGGTGCCCACCTGTATAACGAGAGGAATACTTTTCAGTCTTAGTTTAAATAGGCGCCCACCTGTATAATGAGAGGAATACTTTCAGTCTTAGTTTAAATAGGCGCCCACCTGTATAATGAGAGAAATATTTTCAGTCTTAGTTTAAATATGCGTCCACCTGTATAACGAGAGGAATATTTTTCAGTCTTAGTTTAAATAGGCGCCCACCTGTATAATTAGAGGAATATTTTCGGTCTTAGTTTAAATAGGCGTCCACCTGTATAATGAGAGGAATGTTTTCAGTCTTAGTTTAAATAAGCGCCCACCTGTATAATGAGAGGAATATTTTCAGTCTTAGTTTAAATAGGCGACCACCTGTATAACGAGAGGAATATTTTCTGTCTTAGTTTAAATAGGCGCCCACCTGTATAACGAGAGGAATATTTTCAGTCTTAGTTTAAATAGGCGCCCACCTGTATAACGAGAGGAATGTTTTCAGTCTTAGTTTAAATAGGCGCCCACCTGTATAACGAGAGGAATACTTTTCAGTCTTAGTTTAAATAGGCGCCCACCTGTATAATGAGAGGAATAATTTTCAGTCTTAGTTTAAATAGGCGCCCACCTGTATAATGAGAAGAATATTTTCGGTCTTAGTTTAAATAGGCGCCCACCTGTATAACGAGAGGAATGTTTTCAGTCTTAGTTTAAATAGGCGCCCACCTGTATAACGAGAGGAATACTTTTCAGTCTTAGTTTAAATAGGCGCCCACCTGTATAATGAGAGGAATATTTTCAGTCTTAGTTTAAATAGGCGCCCACCTGTATAATGAGAGGAATGTTTTCAGTCTTAGTTTAAATAGGCGCCCACCTGTATAACGAGAGGAATACTTTTCAGTCTTAGTTTAAATAGGCGCCCACCTGTATAATGAGAGGAATAATTTTCAGTCTTAGTTTAAATAGGCGCCCACCTGTATAATGAGAAGAATATTTTCGGTCTTAGTTTAAATAGGCGCCCACCTGTATAACGAGAGGAATGTTTTCAGTCTTAGTTTAAATAGGCGCCCACCTGTATAACGAGAGGAATACTTTTCAGTCTTAGTTTAAATAGGCGCCCACCTGTATAATGAGAGGAATATTTTCAGTCTTAGTTTAAATAGGCGCCCACCTGTATAATGAGAGAAATATTTTCAGTCTTAGTTTAAATATGCGTCCACCTGTATAACGTGAGGAATATTTTTCGGTCTTAGTTTAAATAGGCGCCCACCTGTATAATTAGAGGAATATTTTCGGTCTTAGTTTAAATAGGCGTCCACCTGTATAATGAGAGGAATGTTTTCAGTCTTAGTTTATATAGGCGGCCACCTGTATAACGAGAGGAATACTTTTCAGTCTTAGTTTAAATAGGCGCCCACCTGTATAATGAGAGAAATATTTTCAGTCTTAGTTTAGATAGGCGCCCACCTGTATAACGAGAGGAATATTTTCAGTCTTAGTTTAAATAGGCGCCCACATGTAAAATGAGAGGAATATTTTCAGTCTTAGTTTAAATAGGCGCCCACCTGTACAATGAGATGAATATTTTCAGTCTTAGTTTAAATAGGCACCCACCTGTATAATGAGAGGATTATTTTCAGTCTTAGTTTTAATAGGTGCCCACCTGTATAGGAGAGGAATATTTTCAGTCTTAGTTTAAATAGGCGCCCACCTGTATAACGAGAGAAATATTTTCAGTCTTAGTTTAAATAGGCGCCCACCTGTATAACGAGAGGAATATTTTTCAGTCTTAGTTTAAATAGGCGCCCACCTGTATAATTAGAGGAATATTTTCGGTCTTAGTTTAAATAGGCGCCCACCTGTATAACGAGAGGAATACTTTTCAGTCTTAGTTTAAATAGGCGCCCACCTGTATAATGAGAGGAATATTTTCAGTCTTAGTTTAAATAGGCGCCCACCTGTATAATGAGAAGAATATTTTCAGTCTTAATTTAAATAGGCGCCCACCTGTATAACGAGAGGAATACTTTTCAGTCTTAGTTTAAATAGGCGCCCACCTGTATAACGAGAGGAATACTTTTCAGTCTTAGTTTAAATAGGCGCCCACCTGTATAATGAGAGGAATATTTTCAGTCTTAGTTTAAATAGGCGCCCACCTGTATAATGAGAGAAATATTTTCGGTCTTAGTTTAAATAGGCGCCCACCTGTATAACGAGAGGAATGTTTTCAGTCTTAGTTTAAATAGGCGCCCACCTGTATAACGAGAGGAATACTTTTCAGTCTTAGTTTAAATAGGCGCCCACCTGTATAATGAGAGGAATATTTTCAGTCTTAGTTTAAATAGGCGCCCACCTGTATAATGAGAGAAATATTTTCAGTCTTAGTTTAAATATGCGTCCACCTGTATAATGAAAAGAATATTGTCGGTCTTAGTTTAAATAGGCGCCCACCTGTATAATGAGAGGAATGTATTCAGTCGTAGTTTAAATAGGCGCCCACCTGTATAACGAGAGGAATACTTTTCAGTCTTAGTTTAAATAGGCGCCCACCTGTATAATGAGAGGAAATATTTTCAGTCTTAGTTTAAATAGGCGCCCACCTGTATAATGAGAGGAATATTTTCAGTCTTAGTTTAAATATGCGCCCACCTGTATAACGAGAGGAATATTTTTCAGTCTTAGTTTAAATAGGCGCCCACCTGTATAATTAGAGGAATAATTTCGGTCTTAGTTTAAATAGGCGTCCACCTGTATAATGAGAGGAATATTTTCAGTCTTAGTTTAAATAGGCGACCACCTGTATAACGAGAGGAATATTTTCAGTCTTAGTTTAAATAGGCGCCCACCTGTATAACGAGAGGAATATTTTCAGTCTTAGTTTAAATAAGCGCCCACCTGTATAATGAGAGGAATGTTTTCAGTCTTAGTTTAAATAGGCGCCCACCTGTATAACGAGAGGAATACTTTTCAGTCTTAGTTTAAATAGGCGCCCACCTGTACAATGAGATGAATATTTTCAGTCTTAGTTTAAATAGGCACCCACCTGTATAATGAGAGGATTATTTTCATTCTTAGTTTTAATAGGTGCCCACCTGTATAATGAGAGGAATATTTTACAGTCTTAGTTTAAATAGGCGCCCACCTGTATAATTAGAGGAATATTTTCGGTCTTAGTTTAAATAGGCGCCCACCTGTATAACGAGAGGAATACTTTTCAGTCTTAGTTTAAATAGGCGCCCACCTGTATAACGAGAGAAATACTTTTCAGTCTTAGTTTAAATAGGCGCCCACCTGTATAATGAGAGGAATATTTTCAGTCTTAGTTTTAATAGGCGCCCACCTGTAAAATGAGAGAAATATTTTCAGTCTTAGTTTAAATAGGCGCCCACCTGTAATAATGAGAGGAATATTTTTATGTCTTAGTTTAAATAGGCGCCCACCTGTATAACGAGAGGAATACTTTTCAGTCTTAGTTTAAATAGGCGCCCACCTGTATAATGAGAGAAATATTTTCAGTCTTAGTTTAGATAGGCGCCCACCTGTATAACGAGAGGAATATTTTCAGTCTTAGTTTAAATAGGCGCCCACATGTAAAATGAGAGGAATATTTTCAGTCTTAGTTTAAATAGGCGCCCACCTGTACAATGAGATGAATATTTTCAGTCTTAGTTTAAATAGGCACCCACCTGTATAATGAGAGGATTATTTTCATTCTTAGTTTTAATAGGTGCCCACCTGTATAATGAGAGGAATATTTTACAGTCTTAGTTTAAATAGGCGCCCACCTGTATAATTAGAGGAATATTTTCGGTCTTAGTTTAAATAGGCGCCCACCTGTATAACGAGAGGAATACTTTTCAGTCTTAGTTTAAATAGGCGCCCACCTGTATAACGAGAGAAATACTTTTCAGTCTTAGTTTAAATAGGCGCCCACCTGTATAATGAGAGGAATATTTTCAGTCTTAGTTTTAATAGGCGCCCACCTGTAAAATGAGAGAAATATTTTCAGTCTTAGTTTAAATAGGCGCCCACCTGTAATAATGAGAGGAATATTTTTATGTCTTAGTTTAAATAGGCGCCCACCTGTATAACGAGAGGAATACTTTTCAGTCTTAGTTTAAATAGGCGCCCACCTGTATAATGAGAGAAATATTTTCAGTCTTAGTTTAGATAGGCGCCCACCTGTATAACGAGAGGAATATTTTCAGTCTTAGTTTAAATAGGCGCCCACATGTAAAATGAGAGGAATATTTTCAGTCTTAGTTTAAATAGGCGCCCACCTGTACAATGAGATGAATATTTTCAGTCTTAGTTTAAATAGGCACCCACCTGTATAATGAGAGGATTATTTTCAGTCTTAGTTTTAATAGGTGCCCACCTGTATAATGAGAGGAATATTTTCAGTCTTAGTTTAAATAGGCGCCCACCTGTATAACGAGAGGAATACTTTTCAGTCTTAGTTTAAATAGGCGCCCACCTGTATAATGAGAGGAATATTTTCAGTCTTAGTTTTAATAGGCGCCCACCTGTAAAATGAGAGAAATATTTTCAGTCTTAGTTTAAATAGGCGCCCACCTGTAATAATAAGAGGAATATTTTTATGTCTTAGTTTAAATAGGCGCCCACCTGTATAACGAGAGGAATACTTTTCAGTCTTAGTTTAAATAGGCGCCCACCTGTATAACGAGAGGAATACTTTTCAGTCTTAGTTTAAATAGGCGCCCACCTGTATAACGAGAGGAATATTTTCAGTCTTAGTTTAAATAGGTGCCCACCTGTATAATGAGAGAAATATTTTCAGTCTTAGTTTAAATAGGCGCCCACCTGTACAATGAGATGAATATTTTCAGTCTTAGTTTAAATAGGCACCCACCTGTATAATGAGAGGATTATTTTCAGTCTTAGTTTTAATAGGTGCCCACCTGTATAATGAGAGGAATATTTTCAGTCTTAGTTTAAATAGGCGCCCACCTGTATAACGAGAGGAATACTTTTCAGTCTTAGTTTAAATAGGCGCCCACCTGTATAATGAGAGGAATATTTTCAGTCTTAGTTTTAATAGGCGCCCACCTGTAAAATGAGAGAAATATTTTCAGTCTTAGTTTAAATAGGCGCCCACCTGTAATAATGAGAGGAATATTTTTATGTCTTAGTTTAAATAGGCGCCCACCTGTATAACGAGAGGAATACTTTTCAGTCTTAGTTTAAATAGGCGCCCACCTGTATAACTAGAGGAATACTTTTCAGTCTTAGTTTAAATAGGCGCCCACCTGTATAACGAGAGGAATATTTTCAGTCTTAGTTTAAATAGGTGCCCACCTGTATAATGAGAGAAATATTTTCAGTCTTAGTTTAAATAGGCGCCCACCTGTACAATGAGATGAATATTTTCAGTCTTAGTTTAAATAGGCACCCACCTGTATAATGAGAGGATTATTTTCAGTCTTAGTTTTAATAGGTGCCCACCTGTATAATGAGAGGAATATTTTCAGTCTTAGTTTAAATAGGCGCCCACCTGTATAACGAGAGGAATACTTTTCAGTCTTAGTTTAAATAGGCGCCCACCTGTATAATGAGAGGAATATTTTCAGTCTTAGTTTTAATAGGCGCCCACCTGTAAAATGAGAGAAATATTTTCAGTCTTAGTTTAAATAGGCGCCCACCTGTAATAATGAGAGGAATATTTTTATGTCTTAGTTTAAATAGGCGCCCACCTGTATAACGAGAGTATTACTTTTCAGTCTTAGTTTAAATAGGCGCCCACCTGTATAACTAGAGGAATACTTTTCAGTCTTAGTTTAAATAGGCGCCCAACTGTATAACGAGAGGAATATTTTCAGTCTTAGTTTAAATAGGTGCCCACCTGTATAATGAGAGAAATATTTTCAGTCTTAGTTTAAATAGGCGCCCACCTGTACAATGAGATGAATATTTTCAGTCTTAGTTTAAATAGGCACCCACCTGTATAATGAGAGGATTATTTTCAGTCTTAGTTTTAATAGGTGCCCACCTGTATAATGAGAGGAATATTTTCAGTCTTAGTTTAAATAGGCGTCCACCTGTATAATGAGAGGAATATTTTCAGTCTTAGTTTAAATAGGCGACCACCTGTATAACGAGAGGAATATTTTCAGTCTTAGTTTAAATAGGCGCCCACCTGTATAACGAGAGGAATATTTTCAGTCTTAGTTTAAATAAGCGCCCACCTGTATAATGAGAGGAATGTTTTCAGTCTTAGTTTAAATAGGCGCCCACCTGTATAACGAGAGGAATACTTTTCAGTCTTAGTTTAAATAGGCGCCCACCTGTACAATGAGATGAATATTTTCAGTCTTAGTTTAAATAGGCACCCACCTGTATAATGAGAGGATTATTTTCATTCTTAGTTTTAATAGGTGCCCACCTGTATAATGAGAGGAATATTTTACAGTCTTAGTTTAAATAGGCGCCCACCTGTATAATTAGAGGAATATTTTCGGTCTTAGTTTAAATAGGCGCCCACCTGTATAACGAGAGGAATACTTTTCAGTCTTAGTTTAAATAGGCGCCCACCTGTATAACGAGAGAAATACTTTTCAGTCTTAGTTTAAATAGGCGCCCACCTGTATAATGAGAGGAATATTTTCAGTCTTAGTTTTAATAGGCGCCCACCTGTAAAATGAGAGAAATATTTTCAGTCTTAGTTTAAATAGGCGCCCACCTGTAATAATGAGAGGAATATTTTTATGTCTTAGTTTAAATAGGCGCCCACCTGTATAACGAGAGGAATACTTTTCAGTCTTAGTTTAAATAGGCGCCCACCTGTATAATGAGAGAAATATTTTCAGTCTTAGTTTAGATAGGCGCCCACCTGTATAACGAGAGGAATATTTTCAGTCTTAGTTTAAATAGGCGCCCACATGTAAAATGAGAGGAATATTTTCAGTCTTAGTTTAAATAGGCGCCCACCTGTACAATGAGATGAATATTTTCAGTCTTAGTTTAAATAGGCACCCACCTGTATAATGAGAGGATTATTTTCATTCTTAGTTTTAATAGGTGCCCACCTGTATAATGAGAGGAATATTTTACAGTCTTAGTTTAAATAGGCGCCCACCTGTATAATTAGAGGAATATTTTCGGTCTTAGTTTAAATAGGCGCCCACCTGTATAACGAGAGGAATACTTTTCAGTCTTAGTTTAAATAGGCGCCCACCTGTATAACGAGAGAAATACTTTTCAGTCTTAGTTTAAATAGGCGCCCACCTGTATAATGAGAGGAATATTTTCAGTCTTAGTTTTAATAGGCGCCCACCTGTAAAATGAGAGAAATATTTTCAGTCTTAGTTTAAATAGGCGCCCACCTGTAATAATGAGAGGAATATTTTTATGTCTTAGTTTAAATAGGCGCCCACCTGTATAACGAGAGGAATACTTTTCAGTCTTAGTTTAAATAGGCGCCCACCTGTATAATGAGAGAAATATTTTCAGTCTTAGTTTAGATAGGCGCCCACCTGTATAACGAGAGAAATATTTTCAGTCTTAGTTTAAATAGGCGCCCACATGTAAAATGAGAGGAATATTTTCAGTCTTAGTTTAAATAGGCGCCCACCTGTACAATGAGATGAATATTTTCAGTCTTAGTTTAAATAGGCACCCACCTGTATAATGAGAGGATTATTTTCAGTCTTAGTTTTAATAGGTGCCCACCTGTATAATGAGAGGAATATTTTCAGTCTTAGTTTAAATAGGCGCCCACCTGTATAACGAGAGGAATACTTTTCAGTCTTAGTTTAAATAGGCGCCCACCTGTATAATGAGAGGAATATTTTCAGTCTTAGTTTTAATAGGCGCCCACCTGTAAAATGAGAGAAATATTTTCAGTCTTAGTTTAAATAGGCGCCCACCTGTAATAATAAGAGGAATATTTTTATGTCTTAGTTTAAATAGGCGCCCACCTGTATAACGAGAGGAATACTTTTCAGTCTTAGTTTAAATAGGCGCCCACCTGTATAACGAGAGGAATACTTTTCAGTCTTAGTTTAAATAGGCGCCCACCTGTATAACGAGAGGAATATTTTCAGTCTTAGTTTAAATAGGTGCCCACCTGTATAATGAGAGAAATATTTTCAGTCTTAGTTTAAATAGGCGCCCACCTGTACAATGAGATGAATATTTTCAGTCTTAGTTTAAATAGGCACCCACCTGTATAATGAGAGGATTATTTTCAGTCTTAGTTTTAATAGGTGCCCACCTGTATAATGAGAGGAATATTTTCAGTCTTAGTTTAAATAGGCGCCCACCTGTATAACGAGAGGAATACTTTTCAGTCTTAGTTTAAATAGGCGCCCACCTGTATAATGAGAGGAATATTTTCAGTCTTAGTTTTAATAGGCGCCCACCTGTAAAATGAGAGAAATATTTTCAGTCTTAGTTTAAATAGGCGCCCACCTGTAATAATGAGAGGAATATTTTTATGTCTTAGTTTAAATAGGCGCCCACCTGTATAACGAGAGGAATACTTTTCAGTCTTAGTTTAAATAGGCGCCCACCTGTATAACTAGAGGAATACTTTTCAGTCTTAGTTTAAATAGGCGCCCACCTGTATAACGAGAGGAATATTTTCAGTCTTAGTTTAAATAGGTGCCCACCTGTATAATGAGAGAAATATTTTCAGTCTTAGTTTAAATAGGCGCCCACCTGTACAATGAGATGAATATTTTCAGTCTTAGTTTAAATAGGCACCCACCTGTATAATGAGAGGATTATTTTCAGTCTTAGTTTTAATAGGTGCCCACCTGTATAATGAGAGGAATATTTTCAGTCTTAGTTTAAATAGGCGCCCACCTGTATAACGAGAGGAATACTTTTCAGTCTTAGTTTAAATAGGCGCCCACCTGTATAATGAGAGGAATATTTTCAGTCTTAGTTTTAATAGGCGCCCACCTGTAAAATGAGAGAAATATTTTCAGTCTTAGTTTAAATAGGCGCCCACCTGTAATAATGAGAGGAATATTTTTATGTCTTAGTTTAAATAGGCGCCCACCTGTATAACGAGAGTATTACTTTTCAGTCTTAGTTTAAATAGGCGCCCACCTGTATAACTAGAGGAATACTTTTCAGTCTTAGTTTAAATAGGCGCCCAACTGTATAACGAGAGGAATATTTTCAGTCTTAGTTTAAATAGGTGCCCACCTGTATAATGAGAGAAATATTTTCAGTCTTAGTTTAAATAGGCGCCCACCTGTACAATGAGATGAATATTTTCAGTCTTAGTTTAAATAGGCACCCACCTGTATAATGAGAGGATTATTTTCAGTCTTAGTTTTAATAGGTGCCCACCTGTATAATGAGAGGAATATTTTCAGTCTTAGTTTAAATAGGCGCCCACCTGTATAACGAGAGGAATACTTTTCAGTCTTAGTTTAAATAGGCGCCCACCTGTATAATGAGAGGAATATTTTCAGTCTTAGTTTTAATAGGGCCCACCTGTATAATGAGAGGAATATTTTCAGTCTTAGTTTAAATAGGCGCCCACCTGTAATAATGAGAGGAATATTTTTATGTCTTAGTTTAAATAGGCGCCCACCTGTATAACGAGAGGAATACTTTTCAGTCTTAGTTTAAATAGGCGCCCACCTGTATAACGAGAGGAATACTTTTCAGTCTTAGTTTAAATAGGCGCCCACCTGTATAACGAGAGGAATATTTTCAGTCTTAGTTTAAATAGGTGCCCACCTGTATAATGAGAGAAATATTTTCAGTCTTTGTTTTAATAGGCGCCCACCTGTATAATGAGAGAATATTTTCAGTCTTAGTTTAAATAGGCGCCCACCTGTATAATGAGAGGAATATTTTCAGTCTTAGTTTTAATAGGCGCCCACCTGTAAAATGAGAGAAATATTTTCAGTCTTAGTTTAAATAGGCGCCCACCTGTAATAATAAGAGGAATATTTTTATGTCTTAGTTTAAATAGGCGCCCACCTGTATAACGAGAGGAATACTTTTCAGTCTTAGTTTAAATAGGCGCCCACCTGTATAACGAGAGGAATACTTTTCAGTCTTAGTTTAAATAGGCGCCCACCTGTATAACGAGAGGAATATTTTCAGTCTTAGTTTAAATAGGTGCCCACCTGTATAATGAGAGAAATATTTTCAGTCTTTGTTTTAATAGGCGCCCACCTGTATAATGAGAGAATATTTTCAGTCTTAGTTTAAATAGGCGCCCACCTGTATAATGAGAGGATTATTTTCAGTCTTAGTTTTAATAGGTGCCCACCTGTATAATGAGAGGAATATTTTCAGTCTTAGTTTAAATAGGCGCCCACCTGTATAACGAGAGAAATACTTTTCAGTCTTAGTTTAAATAGGCGCCCACCTGTATAATGAGAGGAATATTTTCAGTCTTAGTTTTAATAGGCGCCCACCTGTAAAATGAGAGAAATATTTTCAGTCTTAGTTTAAATAGGCGCCCACCTGTAATAATGAGAGGAATATTTTTATGTCTTAGTTTAAATAGGCGCCCACCTGTATAACGAGAGGAATACTTTTCAGTCTTAGTTTAAATAGGCGCCCACCTGTATAACTAGAGGAATACTTTTCAGTCTTAGTTTAAATAGGCGCCCACCTGTATAACGAGAGGAATATTTTCAGTCTTAGTTTAAATAGGTGCCCACCTGTATAATGAGAGAAATATTTTCAGTCTTAGTTTAAATAGGCGCCCACCTGTACAATGAGATGAATATTTTCAGTCTTAGTTTAAATAGGCACCCACCTGTATAATGAGAGGATTATTTTCAGTCTTAGTTTTAATAGGTGCCCACCTGTATAATGAGAGGAATATTTTCAGTCTTAGTTTAAATAGGCGCCCACCTGTATAACGAGAGGAATACTTTTCAGTCTTAGTTTAAATAGGCGCCCACCTGTATAATGAGAGGAATATTTTCAGTCTTAGTTTTAATAGGCGCCCACCTGTATAATGAGAGGAATATTTTCAGTCTTAGTTTAAATAGGCGCCCACCTGTAATAATGAGAGGAATATTTTTATGTCTTAGTTTAAATAGGCGCCCACCTGTATAACGAGAGGAATACTTTTCAGTCTTAGTTTAAATAGGCGCCCACCTGTATAACGAGAGGAATACTTTTCAGTCTTAGTTTAAATAGGCGCCCACCTGTATAATGAGAGGAATATTTTCAGTCTTAGTTTAAATAGGCGCCCACCTGTATAATGAGAGGAATATTTTCAGTCTTAGTTTTAATAGGCGCCCACCTGTAAAATGAGAGAAATATTTTCAGTCTTAGTTTAAATAGGCGCCCACCTGTAATAATGAGAGGAATATTTTTATGTCTTAGTTTAAATAGGCGCCCACCAGTATAACGAGAGGAATACTTTTCAGTCTTAGTTTAAATAGGCGCCCACCTGTATAACAAGAGGAATACTTTTCAGTCTTAGTTTAAATAGGCGCCCACCTGTATAATGAGAGGAATATTTTCAGTCTTAGTTTAAATATGCGCCCACCTGTATAACGAGAGGAATATTTTTCAGTCTTAGTTTAAATAGGCGCCCACCTGTATAATTAGAGGAATAATTTCGGTCTTAGTTTAAATAGGCGTCCACCTGTATAATGAGAGGAATATTTTCAGTCTTAGTTTAAATAGGCGACCACCTGTATAACGAGAGGAATATTTTCAGTCTTAGTTTAAATAGGCGCCCACCTGTATAACGAGAGGAATATTTTCAGTCTTAGTTTAAATAAGCGCCCACCTGTATAATGAGAGGAATGTTTTCAGTCTTAGTTTAAATAGGCGCCCACCTGTATAACGAGAGGAATACTTTTCAGTCTTAGTTTAAATAGGCGCCCACCTGTATAATGAGAGGAATAATTTTCAGTCTTAGTTTAAATAGGCGTCCATCTGTATAATGAGAAGAATATTTTCGGTCTTAGTTTAAATAGGCGTCCACCTGTATAACGAGAGGAATGTTTTCAGTCTTAGTTTAAATAGGCGCCCACCTGTATAACGAGAGGAATACTTTTCAGTCTTAGTTTAAATAGGCGCCCACCTGTATAATGAGAGGAATATTTTCAGTCTTAGTTTAAATAGGCGCCCACCTGTATAATGAGAGAAATATTTTCAGTCTTAGTTTAAATATGCGTCCACCTGTATAACGAGAGAAATATTTTTCAGTCTTAGTTTAAATAGGCGCCCACCTGTATAATTAGAGGAATATTTTCGGTCTTAGTTTAAATAGGCGTCCACCTGTATAATGAGAGGAATGTTTTCAGTCTTAGTTTATATAGGCGGCCACCTGTATAACGAGAGGAATTATTTTCAGTCTTAGTTTAAATAGGCGCCCACCTGTATAATGAGAGAAATATTTTCAGTCTTAGTTTAAATAGGCGCCCACCTGGATAATGAGAGAAATATTTTCAGTCTTTGTTTAAATAGGCGCCCACCTGTATAATGAGAGAAATATTTTCAGTTTTAGTTTAGATAGGCTCCCACCTGTATAACGAGAGGAATATTTTTCAGTCTTAGTTTTAATAGGCGCCCACCTGTATAATGAGAGGAATATTTTCAGTCTTAGTTTAAATAGGCGCCCACATTTATAATGAGAGGAATATTTTCAGTCTTAGTTTAAATAGGCGCCCACCTGTATAATGAGAGGAATATTTTCAGTCTTAGTTTAAATAGGCGCCCACATGTATAATGAGAGGAATATTTTCAGTCTTAGTTATAATGAGAGGAATACTTTTCAGTCTTAGTTTAAATAGGCGCCCACCTGTATAACGAGAGGAATATTTTCAGTGTTAGTTTAAATAGGCGCCCACCTGTATAATGAGAGGAATATTTTCAGTCTTAGTTTAAATAGGCGTCCACCTGTATAATGAGAGGAATGTTTTTCAGTCTTAGTTTAAATAGGCGCCCACCTGTATAACGAGAGGGATATTTTCAGTCTTAGTTTAAATAGGCGCCCACCTGTATAATGAGAGGAATATTTTCAGTCTTAGTTTAAATAGGCGCCCACCTGTATAATGAGAGGAATATTTTCAGTCTTAGTTTAAATAGGCGCCCACCTGTATAACGAGAGGAATATTTTCAGTCTTAGTTTAAATAGGCGCCCACCTGTATAATGAGAGGAATATTTTCGGTCTTAGTTTTGATAGGCGCCTACCTGTATAATGAGAGGAATATTTTCAGTCTTAGTTTAAATAGGCGTCCACCTGTATAATGAGAGGAATATTTTCAGTCTTAGTTTAAATAGGCGCCCACCTGTATAACGAGAGGAATATTTTCAGTCTTAGTTTAAATAGGCGCCCACCTGTATAACGATAGGAATATTTTTATGTCTTAGTTTAAATAGGCGCCCACCTGTATAACGAGAGGAATACTTTTCAGTCTTAGTTTAAATATGCGCCCACCTGTATAATGAGAGGAATATTTTCAGTCTTAGTTTAAATAGGCGTCCACCTGTTTAATGAGAGAAATGTTTTCAGTCTTAGTTTAAATAGGCGTCCACCTGTATAACGAGAGGAATACTTTTCAGTCTTAGTTTAAATAGGCACCCACCTGTATAACGAGAGGTATATTTTCAGTCTTAGTTTAAATAGGCGCCCACCTGTATAACGAGAGAAATATTTTCAGTCTTTGTTTTAATAGGCGCCCACCTGTATAATGAGAGAATATTTTCAGTCTTAGTTTTAATAGGCGCCCACCTATATAATGAGAGGAATATTTTCAGTCTTAGTTTAAATAGGCGCCCACCTGTATAATGAGAGAAATATTTTCAGTCTTATTTTAAATAGGCGCCCACCTGTATAACGAGAGGAATACTTTTCAGTCTTAGTTTAAATAGGCGCCCACCTGTATAATGCGAAGAATATTTTCGGTCTTAGTTTAAATAGGCGCCCACCTGTATAACGAGAGAAATATTTTCAGTCTTAGTTTAAATAGGCGCCCACCTGTATAATGAGATAAATATTTTCAGTCTTAGTTTAAATAAGCGCCCACCTGTACAATGAGATGAATATTTTCAGTCTTAGTTTAAATAGGCACCCACCTGTATAATGAGAGGATTATTTTCAGTCTTAGTTTTAATAGGTGCCCACCTGTATAATGAGAGGAATATTTTCAGTCTTAGTTTAAATAGGCGCCCACCTGTATAACGAGAGGAATACTTTTCAGTCTTAGTTTAAATAGGCGCCCACCTGTATAATGAGAGGAATATTTTCAGTCTTAGTTTTAATAGGCGCCCACCTGTAAAATGAGAGAAATATTTTCAGTCTTAGTTTAAATAGGCGCCCACCTGTAATAATGAGAGGAATATTTTTATGTCTTAGTTTAAATAGGCGCCCACCTGTATAACGAGAGGAATACTTTTCAGTCTTAGTTTAAATAGGCGCCCACCTGTATAACGAGAGGAATACTTTTCAGTCTTAGTTTAAATAGGCGCCCACCTGTATAATGAGAGGAATATTTTCAGTCTTAGTTTAAATAGGCGCCCACCTGTATAATGAGAGGAATATTTTCAGTCTTAGTTTAAATATGCGCCCACCTGTATAACGAGAGGAATATTTTTCAGTCTTAGTTTAAATAGGCGCCCACCTGTATAATTAGAGGAATAATTTCGGTCTTAGTTTAAATAGGCGTCCACCTGTATAATGAGAGGAATATTTTCAGTCTTAGTTTAAATAGGCGACCACCTGTATAACGAGAGGAATATTTTCAGTCTTAGTTTAAATAGGCGCCCACCTGTATAACGAGAGGAATATTTTCAGTCTTAGTTTAAATAAGCGCCCACCTGTATAATGAGAGGAATGTTTTCAGTCTTAGTTTAAATAGGCGCCCACCTGTATAACGAGAGGAATACTTTTCAGTCTTAGTTTAAATAGGCGCCCACCTGTATAACGAGAGGAATATTTTCAGTCTTAGTTTAAATAGGTGCCCACCTGTATAATGAGAGAAATATTTTCAGTCTTAGTTTAAATAGGCGCCCACCTGTACAATGAGATGAATATTTTCAGGATTAGTTTAAATAGGCACCCACCTGTATAATGAGAGGATTATTTTCAGTCTTAGTTTTAATAGGTGCCCACCTGTATAATGAGAGGAATATTTTCAGTCTTAGTTTAAATAGGCGCCCACCTGTATAACGAGAGGAATACTTTTCAGTCTTAGTTTAAATAGGCGCCCACCTGTATAATGAGAGGAATATTTTCAGTCTTAGTTTTAATAGGCGCCCACCTGTATAATGAGAGGAATATTTTCAGTCTTAGTTTAAATAGGCGCCCACCTGTAATAATGAGAGGAATATTTTTATGTCTTAGTTTAAATAGGCGCCCACCTGTATAACGAGAGGAATACTTTTCAGTCTTAGTTTAAATAGGCGCCCACCTGTATAACGAGAGGAATACTTTTCAGTCTTAGTTTAAATAGGCGCCCACCTGTATAATGAGAGGAATATTTTCAGTCTTAGTTTAAATAGGCGCCCACCTGTATAATGAGAGGAATATTTTCAGTCTTAGTTTAAATATGCGCCCACCTGTATAACGAGAGGAATATTTTTCAGTCTTAGTTTAAATAGGCGCCCACCTGTATAATTAGAGGAATAATTTCGGTCTTAGTTTAAATAGGCGTCCACCTGTATAATGAGAGGAATATTTTCAGTCTTAGTTTAAATAGGCGACCACCTGTATAACGAGAGGAATATTTTCAGTCTTAGTTTAAATAGGCGCCCACCTGTATAACGAGAGGAATATTTTCAGTCTTAGTTTAAATAAGCGCCCACCTGTATAATGAGAGGAATGTTTTCAGTCTTAGTTTAAATAGGCGCCCACCTGTATAACGAGAGGAATACTTTTCAGTCTTAGTTTAAATAGGCGCCCACCTGTATAATGAGAGGAATAATTTTCAGTCTTAGTTTAAATAGGCGTCCATCTGTATAATGAGAAGAATATTTTCGGTCTTAGTTTAAATAGGCGCCCACCTGTATAACGAGAGGAATGTTTTCAGTCTTAGTTTAAATAGGCGCCCACCTGTATAACGAGAGGAATACTTTTCAGTCTTAGTTTAAATAGGCGCCCACCTGTATAATGAGAGGAATATTTTCAGTCTTAGTTTAAATAGGCGCCCACCTGTATAATGAGAGAAATATTTTCAGTCTTAGTTTAAATATGCGTCCACCTGTATAACGAGAGAAATATTTTTCAGTCTTAGTTTAAATAGGCGCCCACCTGTATAACGAGAGGAATCATTTTCAGTCTTAGTTTAAATAGGCGCCCACCTGTATAATGAGAGGAATATTTTCAGTCTTAGTTTAAATAGGCGCCCACCTGTATAATGAGAGAAATATTTTCAGTCTTTGTTTAAATAGGCGCCCACCTGTATAATGAGAGAAATATTTTCAGTTTTAGTTTAGATAGGCTCCCACCTGTATAACTAGAGGAATATTTTTCAGTCTTAGTTTTAATAGGCGCCCACCTGTATAATGAGAGGAATATTTTCAGTCTTAGTTTAAATAGGCGCCCACCTGTATAATGAGAGGAATATTTTCAGTCTTAGTTTAAATAGGCGCCCACCTGTATAATGAGAGGAATATTTTCAGTCTTAGTTTAAATAGGCGCCCACCTGTATAATGAGAGGAATATTTTCAGTCTTAGTTTAAATAGGCGCCCACCTGTATAATGAGAGGAATATTTTCAGTCTTAGTTTAAATAGGCGCCCACCTGTATAATGAGAGGAATATTTTCAGTCTTAGTTTAAATAGGCGCCCACCTGTATAATGAGAGGAATATTTTCAGTCTTAGTTTAAATAGGCGCCCACCTGTATAATGAGAGGAATATTTTCAGTCTTAGTTTAAATAGGCGCCCACCTGTATAATGAGAGGAATATTTTCAGTCTTAGTTTAAATAGGCGCCCACCTGTATAATGAGAGGAATATTTTCAGTCTTAGTTTAAATAGGCGCCCACCTGTATAATGAGAGGAATATTTTCAGTCTTAGTTTAAATAGGCGCCCACCTGTATAACGAGAGGAATATTTTCAGTCTTAGTTTAAATAGGCGCCCACCTGTATAACGATAGGAATATTTTTATGTCTTAGTTTAAATAGGCGCCCACCTGTATAACGAGAGGAATACTTTTCAGTCTTAGTTTAAATATGCGCCCACCTGTATAATGAGAGGAATATTTTCAGTCTTAGTTTAAATAGGCGTCCACCTGTTTAATGAGAGAAATGTTTTCAGTCTTAGTTTAAATAGGCGTCCACCTGTATAACGAGAGGAATACTTTTCAGTCTTAGTTTAAATAGGCACCCACCTGTATAACGAGAGGTATATTTTCAGTCTTAGTTTAAATAGGCGCCCACCTGTATAACGAGAGAAATATTTTCAGTCTTTGTTTTAATAGGCGCCCACCTGTATAATGAGAGAATATTTTCAGTCTTAGTTTTAATAGGCGCCCACCTGTATAATGAGAGGAATATTTTCAGTCTTAGTTTAAATAGGCGCCCACCTGTATAATGAGAGAAATATTTTCAGTCTTATTTTAAATAGGCGCCCACCTGTATAACGAGAGGAATACTTTTCAGTCTTAGTTTAAATAGGCGCCCACCTGTATAACGAGATGAATATTTTCAGTCTTAGTTTAAATAGGCGCCCACCTGTATAACGAGAGAAATATTTTCAGTCTTAGTTTAAATAGGCGCCCACCTGTATAACGAGAGGAATACTTTTCAGTCTTAGTTTAAATAGGCGCCCACCTGTATAATGAGAGAAATATTTTCAGTCTTAGTGTAAATAGGCGCCCACCTGTATAATGAGAGAAATATTTTCAGTCTTAGTTTAAATAGGCGCCCACCTGTATAACGAGAGGAATATATTCAATCTTAGTTTAAATAGGCGTCCACCTGTATAACGAGAGGAATATTTTTAGTCTTAGTTTAAATAGGCGCCCACCTGTATAATGAGAGAAATATTTTCAGTCTTTGTTTTAATAGGCGCCCACCTGTATAATGAGAGGAATATTTTCAATCTTAGTTTAAATAGGAGCCCACCTGTATAACGAGAGCAATATTTTCAGTCTTAGTTTAAATAGGCGTCCATCTGTATAACGAGAGGAATATTTTCAGTCTTAGTTATAACGAGAGGAATACTTTTCAGTCTTAGTTTAAATAGGCGCCCACCTGTATAACGAGAGGAATACTTTTCAGTCTTAGTTTAAATAGGCACCCACCTGTATAACGAGAGGAATATTTTCAGTCTTAGTTTAAATAGGCGCCCACCTGTATAACGAGAGAAATATTTTCAGTCTTTGTTTTAATAGGCGCCCACCTGTATAATGAGAGAATATTTTCAGTCTTAGTTTTAATAGGCGCCCACCTGTATAACGAGAGGAATATTTTCAGTCTTAGTTTAAATAGGCGCCCACCTGTATAACGAGAGGAATACTTTTCTGTCTTAGTTTAAATAGGCGCCCACCTGTATAATGAAAGGAATATTTTCAGTCTTAGTTTAAATAGGCGTCCACCTGTATAATGAGAGGAATGTTTTCAGTCTTAGTTTAAATAGGCGCCCACCTGTATAATGAGAGAAATATTTTCAGTCTTTGTTTTAATAGGCGCCCACCTGTATAATGAGAGGAATATTTTCAGTCTTAGTTTAAATAGGAGCCCACCTGTATAACGAGAGCAATATTTTCAGTCTTAGTTTAAATAGGCGTCCATCTGTATAACGAGAGAAATATTTTCAGTCTTAGTTATAATGAGAGGAATACTTTTCAGTCTTAGTTTAAATAGGCGCCCACCTGTATAACGAGAGGAATACTTTTCAGTCTTAGATTAAATAGGCACCCACCTGTATAACGAGAGAAATATTTTCAGTCTTAGTTTAAATAGGCGCCCACCTGTATAATGAGAGAAATATTTTCAGTCTTTGTTTTAATAGGCGCCCACCTGTATAATGAGAGAATATTTTCAGTATTAGTTTTAATAGGCGCCCACCTGTATAACGAAAGCAATATTTTCAGTCTTAGTTTAAATAGGCGTCCATCTGTATAACGAGAGGAATATTTTCAGTCTTAGTTATAATGCGAAGAATATTTTCGGTCTTAGTTTAACTAGGCGCCCACCTGTATAACGAGAGGAATATTTTCAGTCTTAGTTTAAATAGGCGCCCACCTGTATAACGAGAGAAATATTTTTCAGTCTTAGTTTAAATAGGCGCCCACCTGTATAATGAGAGGAATATTTTCAGTCTTAGTTTAAATAGGCGCCCACATGTATAATGAGAGGAATATTTTCAGTCTTAGTTTAAATAGGCGCCCACCTGTATAATGAGAGGAGAATTTTCAGTCTTAGTTTAAATAGGCGCCCACCTGTATAATGAGAGGAATATTTTCAGTCTTAGTTTTAATAGGCGCCCACCTGAATAATGAGAGGAATATTTTCAGTATTAGTTTTAATAGGCGCCCACCTGTATAACGAAAGCAATATTTTCAGTCTTAGTTTAAATAGGCGTCCATCTGTATAACGAGAGGAATATTTTCAGTCTTAGTTATAATGCGAAGAATATTTTCGGTCTTAGTTTAAATAGGCGCCCACCTGTATAACGAGAGGAATATTTTCAGTCTTAGTTTAAATAGGCGCCCACCTGTATAACGAGAGAAATATTTTTCAGTCTTAGTTTAAATAGGCGCCCACCTGTATAATGAGAGGAATATTTTCAGTCTTAGTTTAAATAGGCGCCCACATGTATAATGAGAGGAATATTTTCAGTCTTAGTTTAAATAGGCGCCCACCTGTATAATGAGAGGAGAATTTTCAGTCTTAGTTTAAATAGGCGCCCACCTGTATAATGAGAGGAATATTTTCAGTCTTAGTTTTAATAGGCGCCCACCTGTATAATGAGAGGAATATTTTCAGTCTTAGTTTAAATAGGCGCCCATATGTATAATAAGAGGAATATTTTCGGTCTTAGTTTAAATAGGCGCCCACCTGTATAACGAGAGGAATGTTTTCGGTCTTAGTTTAAATAGGCGCCCACCTGTATAATGAGAGGAATGTTTTCAGTCTTAGTTTAAATAGGCGCCCACCTATATAACGAGAGGAATACTTTTCAGTCTTAGTTTAAATAGGCGCCCACCTGTATAATGAGAGAAATATTTTCAGTCTTAGTTTAAATAGGCGCCCACCTGTATAATGAGAGGAATATTTTCAGTCTTTGTTTAAATAGGCGCCCACCTGTATAACGAGAGGAATACATTTCAGTCTTAGTTTAAATAGGCGCCCACCTGTATAATGAGAGGAATATTTTCAGTCTTAGTTTAAATAGGCGCCCATCTGTATAACGATAGAAATATTTTCAGTCTTAGTTATAATGAGAGGAATACTTTTTAGTCTTAGTTTAAATATGCGCCCACCTGTATAATGAGAGGAATATTTTCGGTCTTAGTTTAAATAGGCGCCCACCTGTATAATGAGAGGAATATTTTCAGTCTTAGTTTAAATAGGCGCCCACATGTATAATAAGAGAAATATTTTCAGTCTTAGTTTAAATAAGCGCCCACCTGTATAACGAGAGGAATATTTTCAGTCTTAGTTTAAATAGGCGCCCACCTGTATAATGAGAGGAATATTTTCAGTCTTAGATTTAATAGGCGTCCACCTGTATAATGAGAGGAATATTTTCAGTCTTAGTTTAAATAGGCGCCCACCTGTATAACGAGAGAAATATTTTCAGTCTTAGTTTAAATAGGCGCCCACCTGTATAATGAGAGGAATACTTTTCAGTCTTAGTTTAAATAGGCGCCCACCTGTCTAATGAGAGGAATATTTACAGTCTTAGATTTAATAGGCGTCCACCTGTATAATGAGAGGAATATTTTCAGTCTTAGTTTAAATAGGCGCCCACCTGTATAACGAGAGAAATATTTTCAGTCTTAGTTTAAATAGGCGCCCACCTGTATAATGAGAGGATTATTTTCAGTCATAGTTTAAATAGGCGCCCACCTGTATAATGAGAGGAATATTTTCAGTCTTAGTTTAAATAGGCGCCCACCTGTATAATGAGAGGAATATTTTCAGTCTTAGTTTAAATTGGCGCCCACCTGTATAACGAGAGGAATAATTTTAAGTCTTAGTTTAAATAGGCGCCCACCTGTATAATGAGAAGAATATTTTCGGTCTTAGTTTAAATAGGCACCCACCTGTATAATGAGAGGAATATTTTCAGTCTTAGTTTAAATAGGCGCCCACCTGTATAATGAGAGGAATATTTTCAGTCTTAGTTTAAATAAGCGCCCACCTGTATAATGAGAGGAATATTTTCAGTCTTAGTTTAAATAGGCGCCCACCTGTATAATGAGAGGAATATTTTCAGTCTTAGTTTAAATTGGCGCCCACCTGTATAACGAGAGGAATAATTTTAAGTCTTAGTTTAAATAGGCGCCCACCTGTATAATGAGAAGAATATTTTCGGTCTTAGTTTAAATAGGCACCCACCTGTATAATGAGAGGAATATTTTCAGTCTTAGTTTAAATAGGCGCCCACCTGTATAATGATAGAAATATTTTCAATCTTTATTTTAATAGGCGCCCACCTGTATAATGAGAGAATATTTTCAGTCTTAGTTTTAATAGGTGCCCACCTGTATAACGAGAAGAATATTTTCAGTCTTAGTTTAAATAGGCGCCCACCTGTATAATTAGAGGAATATTTTTAGTCTTAGTTTAAATAGGCGACCACCTGTATAATGAGAGGAATATTTTCAGTCTTAGATTTAATAGGCGTCCACCTGTATAATGAGAGGAATATTTTCAGTCTTAGTTTAAATAGGCGCCCACCTGTATAACGAGAGAAATATTTTCAGTCTTAGTTTAAATAGGCGCCCACCTGTATAATGAGAGGAATATTTTCAGTCTTAGTTTAAATAGGCGCCCACCTGTATAACGAGAGGAATATTTTCAGTCTTAGTTTAAATAGGCGCCCACCTGTATAATGAGAGGAATATTTTCGGTCTTAGTTTTGATAGGCGCCTACCTGTATAAAAAGAGGAATATTTTCAGTCTTAGTTTAAATAGGCGCCCACCTGTATAACGAGAGGAATAATTTTCAGTCTTAGTTTAAATAGGCGCCCACCTGTATAATGAGAAGAATATTTTCGGTCTTAGTTTAAATAGGCGCCCACCTGTATAATGAGAGGAATGTTTTCAGTCTTAGTTTAAATAGGCCCACCTGTATAACGAGAGGAATACTTTTCAGTCTTAGTTTAAATAGGCGCCCACCTGTATAATGAGAGAAATATTTTCAGTCTTAGTTTAAATAGGCACCCACCTGTATAATGAGAGGAATATTTTCAGCCTTAGTTTAAATAGGCGCCGACCTGTATAACGAGAGGAATATTTTCAGTCTTAGTTATAATGAGAGGAATACTTTTCAGTCTTAGTTTAAATAGGCGCCCACCTGTATAATGAGAGGAATATTTACAGTCTTAGATTTAATAGGCGTCCACCTGTATAATGAGAGGAATATTTTCAGTCTTAGTTTAAATAGGCGCCCACCTGTATAACGAGAGAAATATTTTCAGTCTTAGTTTAAATAGGCGTCCACCTGTATAATGAGAGGATTATTTTCAGTCATAGTTTAAATAGGCGCCCACCTGTATAATGAGAGGAATATTTTCAGTCTTAGTTTAAATAGGCGCCCACATGTATAATGAGAGGAATATTTTCAGTCTTAGTTTAAATAGGCGCCCACCTGTATAACGAGAGGAATAATTTTCAGTCTTAGTTTAAATAGGCGCCCACCTGTATAATGAGAAGAATATTTTCGGTCTTAGTTTAAATAAGCGCCCACCTGTATAATGAGAGGAATGTTTTCGGTCTTAGTTTAAATAGGCGCCCACCTGTATAACGAGAGGAATACTTTTCAGTCTTAGTTTAAATAGGCGCCCACCTGTATAATGAGAGAAATATTTTCAGTCTTAGTTTAAATAGGCGCCCACCTGTATAATGAGAGAAATATTTTCAGTCTTAGTTTAAATAGGCGCCCACCTGTATAACGAGAGGAATACATTTCAGTCTTAGTTTAAATAGGCGCCCACCTGTATAATGAGAGGAATATTTTCAGTCTTAGTTTAAATAGGCGCCCATCTGTATAACGAGAGGAATATTTTCAGTCTTAGTTATAATGAGAGGAATACTTTTCAGTCTTAGTTTAAATACGCGCCCACCTGTATAATGAGAGGAATATTTTCGGTCTTAGTTTAAATAGGCGCCCACCTGTATAATGAGAGGAATATTTTCAGTCTTAGTTTAAATAGGCGCCCACATGTATAATGAGAGAAATATTTTCAGTCTTAGTTTAAATAGGCGCCCACCTGTATAATGAGAGGAATATTTTCAGTCTTAGTTTAAATAGGCGCCCACCTGTATAATGAGAGGAATATTTTCAGTCTTAGTTTAAATAGGCGCCCACCTGTATAATGAGAGGAATATTTTCAGTCTTAGTTTAAATAGGCGCCCACCTGTATAATGAGAGGAATATTTTCAGTCTTAGTTTAAATAGGCGCCCACCTGTATAATGAGAGGAATATTTTCAGTCTTAGTTTAAATAGGCGCCCACCTGTATAACGAGAGGAATAATTTTCAGTCTTAGTTTAAATAGGCGCCCACCTGTATAATGAGAAGAATATTTTCGGTCTTAGTTTAAATAGGCGCCCACCTGTATAATGAGAGGAATGTTTTCAGTCTTAGTTTAAATAGGCCCACCTGTATAACGAGAGGAATACTTTTCAGTCTTAGTTTAAATAGGCGCCCACCTGTATAATGAGAGAAATATTTTCAGTCTTAGTTTAAATAGGCACCCACCTGTATAATGAGAGGAATATTTTCAGCCTTAGTTTAAATAGGCGCCGACCTGTATAACGAGAGGAATATTTTCAGTCTTAGTTATAATGAGAGGAATACTTTTTAGTCTTAGTTTAAATAGGCGCCCACCTGTATAATGAGAGGAATATTTACAGTCTTAGATTTAATAGGCGTCCACCTGTATAATGAGAGGAATATTTTTAGTCTTAGTTTAAATAGGCGCCCACCTGTATAACGAGAGAAATATTTTCAGTCTTAGTTTAAATAGGCGTCCACCTGTATAATGAGAGGATTATTTTCAGTCATAGTTTAAATAGGCGCCCACCTGTATAATGAGAGGAATATTTTCAGTCTTAGTTTAAATAGGCGCCCACCTGTATAATGAGAGGAATATTTTCAGTCTTAGTTTAAATAGGCGCCCACCTGTATAACGAGAGGAATAATTTTCAGTCTTAGTTTAAATAGGCGCCCACCTGTATAATGAGAAGAATATTTTCGGTCTTAGTTTAAATAAGCGCCCACCTGTATAATGAGAGGAATGTTTTCGAGTCTTAGTTTAAATAGGCGCCCACCTGTATAACGAGAGGAATACTTTTCAGTCTTAGTTTAAATAGGCGCCCACCTGTATAATGAGAGAAATATTTTCAGTCTTAGTTTAAATAGGCGCCCACCTGTATAATGAGAGAAATATTTTCAGTCTTAGTTTAAATAGGCGCCCACCTGTATAACGAGAGGAATACATTTCAGTCTTAGTTTAAATAGGCGCCCACCTGTATAATGAGAGGAATATTTTCAGTCTTAGTTTAAATAGGCGCCCATCTGTATAACGAGAGGAATATTTTCAGTCTTAGTTATAATGAGAGGAATACTTTTCAGTCTTAGTTTAAATACGCGCCCACCTGTATAATGAGAGGAATATTTTCGGTCTTAGTTTAAATAGGCGCCCACCTGTATAATGAGAGGAATATTTTCAGTCTTAGTTTAAATAGGCGCCCACATGTATAATGAGAGAAATATTTTCAGTCTTAGTTTAAATAGGCGCCCACCTGTATAACGAGAGGAATATTTTCAGTCTTAGTTTAAATAGGCGCCCACCTGTATAATGAGAGGAATATTTTCAGTCTTAGATTTAATAGGCGTCCACCTGTATAATGAGAGGAATATTTTCAGTCTTAGTTTAAATAGGCGCCCACCTGTATAACGAGAGAAATATTTTCAGTCTTAGTTTAAATAGGCGCCCACCTGTATAATGAGAGGATTATTTTCAGTCTTAGTTTTAATAGGCGTCCACCTGTATAATGAGAGGAATGTTTTCAGTCTTAGTTTAAATAGGCACCCACCTGTATAACGAGAGGAATATTTTTCAGTCTTAGTTTAAATAGGCGCCCACCTGTATAATGAGAGGAATATTTTCAGTCTTAGTTTAAATAGGCGCCCACATGTATAATGAGAGGAATATTTTCAGTCTTAGTTTAAATAGGCGCCTACCTGTATAATGAGAGAAATATTTTCAGTATTAGTTTAAATAGGCGCCCACCTGTATAATGAGATGAATATTTTCAGTCTTAGTTTTAATAGGCGCCCACCTGTATAACGAGAGGAATACTTTTTAGTCTTAGTTTAAATAGGCGCCCACCTGTATAATGAGAGGAATATTTTCAGTCTTAGTTTAAATAGGCGCCCATCTGTATAACGAGAGGAATATTTTCAGTCTTAGTTATAATGAGAGGAATACTTTTCAGTCTTAGTTTAAATAGGCGCCCACCTGTATAATGAGAGGAATATTTTCAGTCTTAGTTTAAATAGGCGCCCACCTGTATAATGAGAGGAATATTTTCGGTCTTAGTTTAAATAGGCGTCCACCTGAATAATGAGAGGAATGTTTTCAGTCTTAGTTTAAATAGGCGCCAACCTGTATAATGAGAGGAATATTTTCAGTCTTAGTTTAAATAGGCGCCCACCTGTATAATGAGAGAAATATTTTCAGTCTTAGTTTAGATAGGCGCCCACCTGTATAACGAGAGGAATATTTTTCAGTCTTAGTTTAAATAGGCGCCCACCTGTATAACGAGTGAAATATTTTCAGTCTTAGTTTAAATAGGCGCCCACATGTATAATGAGAGGAATATTTTCAGTCATAGTTTAAATAGGCGCCCACCTGTATAACGAGAGGAATATTTTCAGTCTTAGTTTAAATAGGCGCCCACCTGTATAATGAGAGAAATATTTTCAATCTTTATTTTAATAGGCGCCCACCTGTATAAAAAGAGAATATTTTCAGTCTTAGTTTTAATAGGCGCCCACCTATATAACGAGAAGAATATTTTCAGTCTTAGTTTAAATAGGCGCCCACCTGTATAATGAGAGAAATAATTTTAGTCTTAGTTTAGATAGGCGCCCACCTGTATAACGAGAGGAATATTTTCATTCTTAGTTTAAATAGGCGCCCACCTGTATAATGAGCGAAATATTTTCAGTCTTAGTTTAAATAGGCGCCCACCTGTATAATGAGAGGAATATTTTCAGTCTTAGTTTAAATAGGCGCCCACCTGTATAACGAGAGGAATATTTTCAGTCTTAGTTTAAATAGGCGCCCACCTGTATAACGAGAGGAATATTTTCAGTCTTAGTTTAAATAGGCGCCCACCTGTATAACGAGAGGAATACTTTTCAGTCTTAGTTTAAATAGGCGCCCACCTGTATAATGAGAGGAATATTTTCAGTCTTAGTTTAAATAGGCGCCCATCTGTATAACGAGAGGAATATTTTCAGTCTTAGTTATAATGAGAGGAATACTTTTCAGTCTTAGTTTAAATAGGCGCCCACCTGTATAATGAGAGGAATAATTTCGGTCTTAGTTCAAATAGGCGCCCACCTGTATAATGAGAGGAATATTTTCAGTCTTAGTTTAAATAGGCGCCCACATGTATAATGAGAGGAATATTTTCAGTCTTAGTTTAAATAGGCGCCCACCTGTATAATGAGAGGATTATTTTCAGTCTTAGTTTAAATAGGCGCCCACCTGTATAATGAGAGGAATATTTTCAGTCTTAGTTTTAATAGGCGTCCACCTGTATAACGAGAGGAATATTTTCAGTCTTAGTTTAAATAGGCGCCCACCTGTATTATGAGAGGAATATTTTCGGTCTTAGTTTAAATAGGCGCCCACCTATATAACGAGAGGAATACTTTTTAGTCTTAGTTTAAATAGGCTCCCACCTGTATAATGAGAGGAATATTTTCAGTCTTAGTTTAAATAGGCGCTCATCTGTATAACGAGAGGAATATTTTCAGTCTTAGTTATAATGAGAGGAATACTTTTCAGTCTTAGTTTAAATAGGCGCCCACCTGTATAATGAGAGGAATATTTTCAGTCTTAGTTTAAATAGGCGCCCACCTGTATAATGAGAGGAATATTTTCGGTCTTAGTTTAAATAGGCGTCCACCTGTATAATGAGAGGAATGTTTTCAGTCTTAGTTTAAATAGGCGCCCACCTGTATAATGAGAGAAATATTTTCAGTCTTAGTTTAGATAGGCGCCCACCTGTATAACGAGAGGAATATTTTTCAGTGTTAGTTTAAATAGGCGCCCACCTGTATAACGAGTGAAATATTTTCAGTCTTAGTTTAAATAGGCGCCCACATGTATAATGAGAGGAATATTTTGAGTCTTAGTTTAAATAGGCGCCCACCTGTATAACGAGAGGAATATTTTCAGTCTTAGTTTAAATAGGCGCCCACATGTATAATGAGAGAAATATTTTCAATCATTATTTTAATAGGCGCCCACCTGTATAATGAGAGAATATTTTCAGTCTTAGTTTTAATAGGCGCCCACCTGTATAATGAGAGGAATATTTTCAGTCTTAGTTTAAATAGGCGCCCACCTGTATAATGAGAGGAATATTTTCAGTCTTAGTTTAAATAGGCGCCCACCTGTATAACGAGAGGAATAATTTTCAGTCTTAGTTTAAATAGGCGCCCACCTGTATAATGAGAAGAATATTTTCGGTCTTAGTTTAAATAGGCGCCCACCTCTATAATGAGAGGAATGTTTTCAGTCTTAGTTTAAATAGGCGCCCACCTGTATAACGAGAGGAATACTTTTCAGTCTTAGTTTAAATAGACGCCCACCTCTATAATGAGAGAAATATTTTCAGTCTTAGTTTAAATAGGCGCCCACCTGTATAATGAGAGGAATATTTTCAGTCTTAGTATAAATAGGCGCCCACCTGTATAACGAGAAGAATATTTTCAGTCTTAGTTTAAATAGGCGCCCACCTGTATAATTAGAGGAATATTTTTAGTTTTAGTTTAAATAGGCGCCCACCTGTATAATGAGAGGAATATTTTCAGTCTTAGTTTTGATAGGCGACCACCTGTATAACGAGAGGAATATTTTCAGTCTTAGTTTAAATAGGCGCCCACCTGTATAACGAGAGGAATACATTTCAGTCTTAGTTTAAATAGGCGCCCACCTGTATAATGAGAGGAATATTTTCAGTCTTAGTTTAAATAGGCGCTCATCTGTATAACGAGAGGAATATTTTCAGTCATAGTTATAATGAGAGGAATACTTTTCAGTCTTAGTTTAAATAGGCGCCCACCTGTATAATGAGAGGAATATTTTCGGTCTTAGTTTAAATAGGCGCCCACCTGTATAATGAGAGGAATATTTTCGGTTTTAGTTTAAATAGGCGTCCACCTGTATAATGAGAGGAATGTTTTCGGTCTTAGTTATAAAGAGAGGAATACTTTTCAGTCTTAGTTTAAATAGGCGCCCACCTGTATAATGAGAGGAATATTTTCAGTCTTAGTTTTGATAGGCGCCCACCTGTATAATGAGAGGAATATTTTCAGTCTTAGTTTAAATAGGCGCCCACCTGTATAACGAGAGGAATATTTTCAGTCTTAGTTTAAATAGGCGCCCACCTGTATAACGAGAGGAATATTTTCAGTCTTAGTTTAAATAGGCGCCCACCTGTAATAATGAGAGGAATATTTTCATGTCTTAGTTTAAATAGGCGCCCACCTGTATAATGAGAGAAATACTTTTCAGTCTTAGTTAAAATTGGCGTCCACCTGTAAAATGAGAGGAATATTTTCAGACTTAGTTTAAATAGGCGCCCACCTGTATAATGAGAGGAATATTTTCAGTCTTAGTTTTAATAGGCGCCCACCTGTATAATGAGAGGAATATTTTCAGTCTTAGTTTAAATAGGCGTCCATCTATATAACGAGAGGAATATTTTCAGTCTTAGTTATAATGAGAGGAATACTTTTCAGTCTTAGTTTAAATAGGCGCCCACCTGTATAATGAGAGGAATATTTTCAGTCTTAGTTTAAATAGGCACCCACCTGTATAATGAGAGGAATATTTTCGGTCTTAGTTTAAATAGGCGTCCACCTGTATAATGAGAGGAATGTTTTCAGTCTTAGTTTAAATAGGCGCCCACCTGTATAATGAGAGAAATATTTTCAGTCTTAGTTTAGATAGGCGCCCACCTGTATAACGAGAGGAATATTTTTCAGTGTTAGTTTAAATAGGCGCCCACCTGTATAACGAGTGAAATATTTTCAGTCTTAGTTTAAATAGGCGCCCACATGTATAATGAGAGGAATATTTTGAGTCTTAGTTTAAATAGGCGCCCACCTGTATAACGAGAGGAATATTTTCAGTCTTAGTTTAAATAGGCGCCCACATGTATAATGAGAGAAATATTTTCAATCATTATTTTAATAGGCGCCCACCTGTATAATGAGAGAATATTTTCAGTCTTAGTTTTAATAGGCGCCCACCTGTATAATGAGAGGAATATTTTCAGTCTTAGTTTAAATAGGCGCCCACCTGTATAATGAGAGGAATATTTTCAGTCTTAGTTTAAATAGGCGCCCACCTGTATAACGAGAGGAATAATTTTCAGTCTTAGTTTAAATAGGCGCCCACCTGTATAATGAGAAGAATATTGTCGGTCTTAGTTTAAATAGGCGCCCACCTGTATAATGAGAGGAATGTATTCAGTCGTAGTTTAAATAGGCGCCCACCTGTATAACGAGAGGAATACTTTTCAGTCTTAGTTTAAATAGACGCCCACCTCTATAATGAGAGAAATATTTTCAGTCTTAGTTTAAATAGGCGCCCACCTGTATAATGAGAGGAATATTTTCAGTCTTAGTATAAATAGGCGCCCACCTGTATAACGAGAAGAATATTTTCAGTCTTAGTTTAAATAGGCGCCCACCTGTATAATTAGAGGAATATTTTTAGTTTTAGTTTAAATAGGCGCCCACCTGTATAATGAGAGGAATATTTTCAGTCTTAGTTTTGATAGGCGCCCACCTGTATAATGAGAGGAATATTTTCAGTCTTAGTTTAAATAGGCGCCCACCTGTATAACGAGAGGAATATTTTCAGTCTTAGTTTAAATAGGCGCCCACCTGTATAACGAGAGGAATATTTTCAGTCTTAGTTTAAATAGGCGCCCACCTGTATAACGAGAGGAATACTTTTCAGTCTTAGTTTAAATAGGCGCCCACCTGTATAATGAGAGGAATATTTTCAGTCTTAGTTTAAATAGGCGCCCACCTGTATAATGAGAGGAATATTTTCAGTCTTAGTTTAAATAGGCGCCCACCTGTATAATGAGAGGAATATTTTCAGTCTTAGTTTAAATAGGCGCCCACCTGTATAATGAGAGGAATATTTTCAGTCTTAGTTTAAATAGGCGTCCACCTGTATAATGAGAGGAATGTTTTCGGTCTTAGTTATAAAGAGAGGAATACTTTTCAGTCTTAGTTTAAATAGGCGCCCACCTGTATAATGAGAGGAATATTTTCAGTCTTAGTTTTGATAGGCGCCCACCTGTATAATGAGAGGAATATTTTCAGTCTTAGTTTAAATAGGCGCCCACCTGTATAACGAGAGGAATATTTTCAGTCTTAGTTTAAATAGGCGCCCACCTGTATAACGAGAGGAATATTTTCAGTTTTAGTTTAAATAGGCGCCCACCTGTAATAATGAGAGAAATATTTTCATGTCTTAGTTTAAATAGGCGCCCACCTGTATAATGAGAGGAATATTTTCAGTCTTAGTTTAAATAGGCGTCCACCTGTATAATGAGAGGAATATTTTCAGACTTAGTTTAAATAGGCGCCCACCTGTATAATGAGAGGAATATTTTCAGTCTTAGTTTTAATAGGCGCCCACCTGTATAATGAGAGGAATATTTTTAGTCTTAGTTTAAATAATCGCCCACCTGTATAATGAGAGGAATATTTTTAGTCTTAGTTTAAATAATCGCCCACCTGTATAATGAGAGGAATATTTTCAGTCTTAGTTTAGATAGGCGCCAACCTGTATAACGCGAGGAATATTTTTCAGTCTTAGTTTAAATAGGCGCCCACCTGTATAATGAGAGGAATATTTTCAGTCTTAGTTTAAATAGGCGCCCACATGTATAATGAGAGGAATATTTTCAGTCTTAGTTTAAATAGGCGCCCACCTGTATAATGAGAGGAATGTTTTCAGTCTTAGTTTAAATAGGCGCCCACCTGTATAACGAGAGGAATATTTTTCAGTCTTAGTTTAAATAGGCGCCCACCTGTATAATGAGAGGAATATTTTCAGTCTTAGTTTAAATAGGCGCCCACCTGTATAATGAGAGGAATATTTTCAGTCTTAGTTTTAATAGGCGCCCACCTGTATAATGAGAGGAATAATTTCAGTCTTAGTTTAAATAGGCGCCCATCTATATAACGAGAGGAATATTTTCAATCTTAGTTATAATGAGAGGAATACTTTTCAGTCTTAGTTTAAATAGGCGCCCACCTGTATAATGAGAGGAATATTTTTAGTCTTAGTTTAAATAATCGCCCACCTGTATAACGAGAGGAATATTTTCAGTCTTAGTTTAAATAGGCGCCCACCTGTATAACGAGAGGAATATTTTTCAGTCTTAGTTTAAATAGGCGCCCACCTGTATAATGAGAGGAATATTTTCAGTCTTAGTTTAAATAGGCGCCCACATGTATAATGAGAGGAATATTTTCAGTCTTAGTTTAAATAGGCGCCCATCTGTATAATGAGAGGAATATTTTCAGTTTTAGTTTTAATAGGCGTCCACCTGTATAATGAGAGGAATATTTTCTGTCTTAGTTTTAATAGGCGCCCACCTGTATAATGAGAGGAATATTTTCAGTCTTAGTTTAAATAGGCGCCCATCTATATAACGAGAGGAATATTTTCAATCTTAGTTATAATGAGAGGAATACTTTTCAGTCTTAGTTTAGATAGGCGCCAACCTGTATAACGCGAGGAATATTTTTCAGTCTTAGTTTAAATAGGCGCCCACCTGTATAATGAGAGGAATATTTTCAGTCTTAGTTTAAATAGGCGCCCACATGTATAATGAGAGGAATATTTTCAGTCTTAGTTTAAATAGGCGCCCATCTGTATAATGAGAGGAATATTTTCAGTTTTAGTTTTAATAGGCGTCCACCTGTATAATGAGAGGAATATTTTCTGTCTTAGTTTTAATAGGCGCCCACCTGTATAATGAGAGGAATATTTTCAGTCTTAGTTTAAATAGGCGCCCATCTATATAACGAGAGGAATATTTTCAATCTTAGTTATAATGAGAGGAATACTTTTCAGTCTTAGTTTAGATAGGCGCCAACCTGTATAACGCGAGGAATATTTTTCAGTCTTAGTTTAAATAGGCGTCCACCTGTATAACGAGAGGAATATTTTCAGTCTTAGTTTAAATAGGCGCCCACCTGTATAATGAGAGAAATATTTTTAGTCTTAGTTTTAATAGGCGTCCACCTGTATAATGAGAGGAATGTTTTCAGTCTTAGTTTAAATAGGCGCTCACCTGTATAACAAGAGGAATACTTTTCAGTCTTAGTTTAAATAGGCGCCCACCTGTATAACGAGAGGAATATTTTCAGTCTTAGTTTAAATAGGCGCCCACCTGTATAATTTGAGAAATATTTTCAGTCTTTGTTTTAATAGGCGCCCACCTGTATAATGAGAGAATATTTTCAGTCTTAGTTTTAATAGGCGCCCACCTGTATAATGAGAGGAATATTTTCAGTCTTAGTTTAAATAGGCGCCCACCTGTATAATGAGAGGAATATTTTCAGTCTTAGTTTAAATAATCGCCCACCTGTATAATGAGAGGAATATTTTCAGTCTTAGTTTTGATAGGCGCCCACCTGTATAATGAGAGGAATATTTTCAGTCTTAGTTTAAATAAGCGCCCATCTGTATAACGAGAGGAATATTTTCAGTCTTAGTTATAATGAGAGGAATACTTTTCAGTCTTAGTTTAAATAGGCGCCCACCTGTATAATGAGAGGAATATTTTCAGTCTTAGTTTAACTAGGCGCCCACCTGTATAATGAGAGGAATATTTTCGGTCTTAGTTTAAATAGGCGTCCACCTGTATAATGAGAGGAATGTTTTCAGTCTTAGTTTAAATAGGCGCCAACCTGTATAATGAGAGGAATATTTTCAGTCTTAGTTTAAATAGGCGCCCACCTGTATAATGAGAGGAATATTTTCAGTCTTAGTTTAAATAGGCGCCCACCTGTATAACGAGAGGAATACTTTTCAGTCTTAGTTTAAATAGGCGCCCACCTGTATAATGAGAGGAATATTTTCAGTCTTAGTTTAAATAGGCGCCCACCTGTATAATGAGAGGAATATTTTCAGTCTTAGTTTAAATAGGCGCCCACCTGTATAACGAGAGGAATAATTTTCAGTCTTAGTTTAAATAGGCGCTCACCTGTATAATGAGGAGAATATTTTCGGTCTTAGTTTAAATAGGCGCCCACCTCTATAATGAGTGGAATGTTTACAGTCTTAGTTTAAATAGGCGCCCACCTGTATAACGAGAGGAATACTTTTCAGTCTTAGTTTAAATAGGCGCCCACCTGTATAACGAGAGGAATACTTTTCAGTCTTAGTTTAAATAGGCGCCCACCTGTATAACGAGAGGAATAATTTTCAGTCTTAGTTTAAATAGGCGCCCACCTGTATAACGAGAGGAATACTTTTCAGTCTTAGTTTAAATAGGCGCCCACCTGTATAACGAGAGGAATACTTTTCAGTCTTAGTTTAAATAGGCGCCCACCTGTATAATGAGAGGAATATTTTCAGTCTTAGTTTAAATAGGCGCCCACCTGTATAACGAGAGGAATACTTTTCAGTCTTAGTTTAAATAGGCGCCCACCTGTATAATGAGAGGAATATTTTCAGTCTTAGTTTAAATAGGCGCCCACCTGTATAATGAGAGAAATATTTTCAGTCTTAGTTTAAATAGGCGCCCACCTGTATAACGAGAGGAATATTTTTCAGTCTTAGTTTAAATAGGTGCCCACCTGTATAATGAGAGGAATATTTTCAGTCTTAGTATAAATAGGCGCCCACATGTATAATGAGAGGAATATTTTCAGTCTTAGTTATAATGAGAGGAATACTTTTCAGTCTTAGTTTAAATAGGCGCCCACCTGTATAATGAGAGGAATATTTTCAGTCTTAGTTTAAATAGGCGCCCACCTGTATAATGAGAGGAATGTTTTCAGTCTTAGTTTAAATAGGCGTCCACCTGAATAACGATAGGAATACTTTTCAGTCTTAGTTTAAATAGGCGCCTACCTATGTAATGAGAGGAATATTTTCAGTCTTAGTTTAAATAGGCTCCCACCTGTATAATGAGAGGAATATTTTCGGTCTTAGTTTTGATAGGCGCCCACCTGTATAATGAGAGGAATATTTTCAGTCTTAGTTTAAATAGGCGCCCACCTGTATAACGAGAGGATTACTTTTAGTCTTAGTTTAAATAGGCGCCCACCTGTATATTGAGAGGAATATTTTCAGTCTTAGTTTAAATAGGCGCCCACCTGTATAATGAGAGGAATATTTTCAGTCTTAGTTTTAATAGGCGTCCACCTGTATAATGAGAGGAATGTTTTCAGTCTTAGTTTAAATAGGCGCCCACCTGTATAACGAGAGGAATACATTTCAGTCTTAGTTTAAATAGGCGCCCACCTGTATAATGAGAGGAATATTTTCAGTCTTAGTTTAAATAGGCGCCCATCTGTATAATGAGAGGAATATTTTCAGTCTTAGTTATAATGAGAGGAATACTTTTCAGTCTTAGTTTAAATAGGCGCCCACCTGTATAATGAGAGGAATATTTTCAGTCTTAGTGTAACTAGGCGCCCACCTGTATAATGAGAGGAATATTTTCGGTCTTACTTTAAATAGGCGTCCACCTGTATAATGAGAGGAATGTTTTCAGTCTAAGTTTAAATAGGCGCCCACCTGTATATCGAGAGGAATACTATTCAGTCTTAGTTTAAATAGGCGCCCACCTGTATAATGAGAGAAATATTTTCAGTCTTAGTTTAAATAGGCGCCCACATGTATAATGAGAGGAATATTTTCAGTCTTAGTTTAAATAGGCGCCCACCTGTATAATGAGAGGAATGTTTTCAGTCTTAGTTTAAATAGGCGCCCACCTGTATAACGAGAGGACTACTTTTCAGTCTTAGTTTAAATAGGCGTCCACCTGTATAATGAGAGGAATATTTTCAGTCTTAGTTTAAATAGGCGCCCACATGTATAATGAGAGGAATATTTTCAGTCTTAGTTTAAATAGGCGCCCACCTGTATAATGAGAGGATTATTTTCAGTCTTAGTTTAAATAGGCGTCCACCTGTATAATGAGAGGAATGTTTTCAGTCTTAGTTTAAATAGGCGCCCACCTGTATAACGAGAGGAATACTTTTCAGTCTTAGTTTAAATAGGCTTCCACCTGTATAACGAGAGGAATGCTTTTCAGTCTTAGTTTAAATAGGCGCCCACCTGTATAATGAGAGGAATATTTTCAGTCTTAGTTTAAATAGGCGCCCACCTGTATAACGAGAGGAATACTTTTCAGTCTTAGTTTAAATAGGCGCCCACCTGTATAATGAGAGGAATATTTTCAGTCTTAGTTTAAATAGGCGCCCACCTGTATAACGAGAGGAATACTTTTCAGTCTTAGTTTAAATAGGCTTCCACCTGTATAACGAGAGGAATACTTTTCAGTCTTAGTTTAAATAGGCGCCCACCTGTATAATGAGAGGAATATTTTCAGTCTTAGTTTAAATAGGCGCCCACCTGTATAACGAGAGGAATACTTTTCTGTCTTAGTTTAAATAGTCGCCCACCTGTATAATGAGAGGAATATTTTCAGTCTTAGTTTAAATAGGCACCCACCTGTATAATGAGAGAAATATTTTCACGTCATAGTTTTAATAGGCGCCCACCTGTATAATGAGAGGAATATTTTCAGTCTTAGTTTAAATAGGCGCCCACCTGTATAATGAGAGGAATACTTTTTAGTCTTAGTTTAAAAAGGCGCCCACCTGTATAATGAGAGGATTATTTTCAGTCTTAGTTTTAATAGGTGCCCACCTGTATAATGAGAGGAATATTTTCAGTCTTAGTTTAAATAGGCGCCCACCTGTATAACGAGAGGAATACTTTTCAGTCTTAGTTTAAATAGGCGCCCACCTGTATAATGAGAGGAATATTTTCAGTCTTAGTTTTAATAGGCGCCCACCTGTATAATGAGAGGAATATTTTCAGTCTTAGTTTAAATAGGCGCCCACCTGTAATAATGAGAGGAATATTTTTCAGTCTTAGTTTAAATAGGCGCCCACCTGTATAATGAGAGGAATATTTTCGGTCTTAGTTTAAATAGGCGCCCACCTGTATAATGAGAGGAATGTTTTCAGTCTTAGTTTAAATAGGCGCCCACCTGTATAACGAGAGGAATACTTTTCAGTCGTAGTTTAAATAGGCGCCCACCTGTATAATGAGAGGAATATTTTCTGCCGTGGCCAAATATTTTTCGGAGGAACGAGAAAACAAAATCAAATGTGTCTTAATTTAAATAGGCGCCCACCTGTATAACAAGAGGAATACTTTTCAGTCTTAGTTTAAATAGGCGCCCACCTGTATAACGAGAGGAATACTTTTCAGTCTTAGTTTAAATAGGCGCCCACCTGTATAATGAGAGGAATATTTTTGGTCTTAGTTTAAATAGGCGCCCACCTGTATAATGAGAGGAATGTTTTCAGTCTTAGTTTAAATAGGTGCCCACCTGTAATAATGAGAGGAATATTTTCATGTCTTAGTTTAAATAGGCGCCCACCTGTATAATGAGAGGAATATTTTCAGTCTTAGTTTAAATAGGCGCCCACCTGTATAATGAGCGGAATATTTTCAGTCTTAGTTTAAACAGGCGCCCACCTATATAACGAGAGGAATATTTTCAGTCTTAGTTTAAATAGGCGCCCACCTGTATAACGAGAGAAATATTTTCAGTCTTAGTTTAAATAGGCGTCCACCTGTATAATGAGAGGAATATTTTTGGTCTTAGTTTAAATAGGCGCCCACCTGTATAATGAGAGGAATGTTTTCAGTCTTAGTTTAAATAGGTGCCCACCTGTAATAATGAGAGGAATATTTTCATGTCTTAGTTTAAATAGGCGCCCACCTGTATAATGAGAGGAATATTTTCAGTCTTAGTTTAAATAGGCGCCCACCTGTATAATGAGAGGAATATTTTCATTCTTAATTTAAATAGGCGTACACCTGTATAATGAGATGAATATTTTTCATGTCTTATTTTAAATAGGCGCCCACCTGTATAACGAGAGGAATACTTTTCATTCTTAGTTTTAAATATTTCAGACTTTGAGATCAGTAACCCCACCAGAAGGCAGAAGGTTACAACAGGAATCCCCAGCAGGAAACAATAAAAATCCCCGGCACCGGGAAGCAGGAGGTTGCAACAAGAGGTCACAGCATAAATTCAAGCGCCTGAGTCAAAGGGAGAAAAGACGTGTCTTGAAAGAAGCGGCTTGTGAACATTAAAATTATGCCCAGCATAACAAAGCTTAATGAAGAAAGCCATGTCCCCAGCGGACCAAGCAAAATGATGAAAACTGGTATTCAGAAAAAGCGAAGGGCCTGTGTCATTCCCAAACTCACGGAAGAAAAGCACCAGAGGAAGCACAAGCCAACAAGACAGCCAGGCAATAAGAACAAGTTGAAGATAGATTAGATCTTATGATCCGTAGTCTAGACTAGCTTCTTGTTTTTTTTTAGCACGATGTAACAAGGAGATCGGTAAGCAATAACAGCATACAGCAGCATGTAACAGCACACAATAGCAGCAAACATTACAGTCACACGGTAGTCCCAGCTACCAAAACTTCCCGAACTACATTGACCTGATTCCTGTTCAGCCCAGGATATGTAGGAAACCTCTGAAGCAAAGGTTCGGTCAAATATTTTTCAAAAAATGCTTCACACGGAGTACTCGGACGAGCAAAAATCATTCGCTTTATCTTCGCACGAAAAACCTTTCGTGTCTTCGGGCAAAGAGGGGCAGCTGTAAGCACGTGATTTTTTGCTTCACGGAAATTACTCCAAAAGAAAAGAAAATCAAAAATATATGCACGGGTGTTTCTTGTCATTGAGTGATTTTTTGTTAAATTGTGTGTTAATTATTATAGGTGTTAACTAATATGTGTGTAATTTTTTTTTTTATTTTCACAATTTATTTAGGAGTTTTGTTTAATTTTTATGATTAAAGAAAGAAAAGAGTTATGGGAAAAATCGGATTGGGCCCCAAAACGAGGCCCAAAACCAAAACACAGACCCAATCCAAACACAGGCTGCCCCCGGGCAACCCAAACGACGTCGTATCTACGCCTCAATCTGAGTCGTTGATTCATTGCAATCAAACGGTCCAATGCAGCCCCTGCTAAAGTCAGAACGACGCCGTTTCTGGCAAAGTTAATCTGAGCCATTCATCTATCTTGATCCAACGGCCTTTGTTTTCCCTCATGACCCGACCCATTCCTGTTTTAAACCGACCTCATACTTAACCAAACGGTACCGTATTTTTGAGCTCCCCCAATCCTGGCCATCAATTGTAATCGATCCAACGGCCAGGATTAAACCACCCACCCCATATATAAACCTAACCTCTTACCCCACGCCCCAAACCAAACCCCCCCCCCCCTCGCCCACTGTTCACCTTCGTCCCAGAACCCCCCCTCTCAAACCCTAGCAACCCTAGGATTCCCCCCGCCTAAAGCCCGACAACCACGGCTCCGATGACTACCAAAATAACACCTAGATGCACCCAACTACCCTGAACACGAATCCATTAACCATTCACCTCGAATCACCCTGTAGCTTCTCGAATCTTTGATCGAAGATTCGAGCAAAAACCAGATCTACACCCACCGACCCCAAACTCAAACCATAGCACCTCTTGACCATCCTCACCCCCTGAATGGCTTTGGTTTTGTTCGAATCTAACCAAAAAGGCTCGAACCCCTAACTCGAGCCCCAGGAACCCTAGAGCTCAGATCTGTGGGGATCTGCCCGAATCAACAAAAGGATCAAGGTCTAATAGACTTTTATCGAGGTGTTCCCAGTTGAGAACACTTCGATTAACGTCCATTCGATCCCAAAATGGTTAAGTCCGAGTTCGAGCTTGAGTCAGTCTTAATTTCATATCCCTGAGGTAATTTTCCCTTTTCTTTTGTCCTCCTAAATTCTATCTGTCTTTCATGTCTGGACTGGTTTGTTTCCGACTTGTCTGTCCATGTATGTGAATTTTGAGTTAATGTTTAGATTGTTTTATGTGTTTTATTGATTGTTTGCTGTATATTATAGCTTGTGTAGTCATTTAAATAAGTGTCGTCAACTGAATTCACTTGAGAAACTAGAAAATCAGGAGTCTGCTCATTTCAGTGTGATTACTAGCCTGTTCCTCTTATCTATGGTGAGACTTGTATCAATAGGCCTGTTGTAGTAGTGTTTCGATCATAGTTTGCCTCCTCAACTGCCTATTGGATCAATTGGTTTTGAGTTGGTCAGGTTTGGCTCCCAATATGACCAACTCATACCATTTGATTGGCACCCCTGTTTGTTTGAGTTTGAATCATTGACTGAACTTAGGCAGAGAATTGGCTATAGCTGTGGAAATCTAACAGATCAACCTGAAGTCAGTATTGAGTTTAAGTTAATTAGTTAGTAGTCAGTGATTAGTTGAATTCAAAGGGGGGGTTTATATACTGACTAATGGGAGTTAGGGTAATACAGTAATATGCAAGGTTTAAGGGTAATTTTTGGCATTGGACAGAGTTTGATTAGGGATTAACTTAAGAACATGTCAAGTGGTAATTAAAATACTATTAACCTAATGACAATGGGGAACAAAACATAAGAACATGGGAATTAAATAAATACTTTAAACCCATAACTCTTGATTAGAACAATAGGACAAGCATGGGGAGTAGAGGAGTTTACTTCAAGAAAAATGCATTTAGGCATGGAGAGTTAAGGGGGTATGGGCAGGTTACAACCTGGAGGGATCCGGGCAGCTTGACTGACCTGGATTGGCTTATAAATAAGCTGTTTCAGAACATTTAAGGGGGAACATTTTTTAGTCTTCAGAGAAAAAAAAAAGAAAAAAGGGGTTGGTCTTTCAATTTTAGGAGGACAGTCTAGTTTTCAGAGTAAGATAGAGCTAGGATTGTGCTGGGTTTGCAGCATAACACACAGAGGATACCATTTTCTTGCATCTGTTTCCCTCACTGCTTTGCCTGCATTTGTTTGGTATCATTGGGTTGAACTGGATTTTCATACATGGGTTATAAAGATCTGTGGCTGGGTTTTTGTTGCTGTTGATTGTTGATTTCTGTTTGCTGCTGTTGCTGTGGTGTCGCACACTGCTTTGCTGATCATTCCCCTTCTTCTTTTGCTTTCCTATACCAGGTACACGATTGATACATTATCAATGTAACTCGAAAGTTGAGCATGAATACAAAAGAGAAGAATTGAAGATGTTTATTTTAATATGTAGCCTGTATATTGAACATCGTGCGGTGTATAATAGTTTACATTTTGGCTGGATACTGGAAGTAGCCCTCATACATAGTGAATGTCAATGTATGGCAACTCGATATCCTGTTGTGTATATAGGCTGGTAGATAAAAGGATCGACAGTGTAGTAGGCTATATCTTACACTTTAGCTTTGTTTGTGATTAGCATATCCTCTAATGCATTTTAAGTATGAAAACTATCCATTGTTAGTTAATCTCATTTCCTTTTGATAAACTGCCTCGTTATAACTGGCAAACCATACCTTTAGAACAAATAGTACAAGTTTAACATTTCAACCTCACGAAGGTCGAGCCCAAGTCGAACGAACCAAGCAGGCTTTCATCGGAAAAACAGTGGCCCAGGTCTAGCCAATACCGTGTGAGCTGGGCTTGGGCCCATAATATTCGATCGGCTGCCCGTGTACATGGCCATGCTTCTGATTCTGCAAAGGCATTCAGAGTCCCGCTATAAATAACTTGCAAGCATGTAACTAAGTAAGATCATGTTTGCTTTCTTTAGTAGAGACAAACGCAACAAGAAACGTAGCCACTATAGGATATCCTTTTAAAATGAAGATGAGACGAGCCTCGACAAACAAAAATGCACAAGCTGCGGGGCCCTCGTTAAATGTATATATTAAAGTACTTAGTTTCCAAGACGGGCTATTTAGTAAATTTCCCGGCCTTCCCAGAATAATAACACGATAGTCTCTTTAGGCGCGTGTTTAATAATTCACTTTCTTAAACTTGGGTGTGCATTTCATGCGACCCAAATCCAAATCCCAAAACATCAAATAAAATGTGTTCCGGATTGTGGGTGCATTTCATGTGACCCAGTCCAAAGACGTGTTTTAAGCGATGTTCACATTCTTTTAAAATCATGATAATAAAGTGGTAAAAAGTTAAAATCGGTACATTGGTTCATAATTGTATTTAAATCAGATAAATAAGCCGAATATAATAGTTGAGCGACCGTGCTAGAACCACGGAACTCGGGAATGCCTAACACCTTCTCCCGGGTTAACAGAATTCCTTATCCGGATTTCTGGTGCGCAGACTGTAATATGGAGTCATTCTTTTCCTCGATTCGGGATCGAAATTGGTGACTTGGGACACCCTAAATCTCCCAAGTGGCGACTCTGAAATCAATAAATAAATTCTGTTTCGATTGTGCTTTAATTGGAAAAAACTCTTTGTACCCTCGCGGGTATGGAAAAAGGAGGTGTGACAATGATGATCCGTTCCAACGAAACCAGCTCAAAGGAAAAAGTAATCAGTGGGAAATCAATGGTCCAATTGAGAGGGGTAGATGATAAGCCAGCTGTGGTAGCCGAGAGAGGGTCGTCAAGCATTGTTGCAGTGAAACCAGAGAAAGTTAAAGTGGTAGTGCCAGGGGTCGCAAGTAAACCTGTTGTGGTTGTGAAGGGTGCTCGCATAGAGCCTGTTATTATAAAACCAGTAACTCAGTTTCCAGTAATCAACAGCAAGGCTGTTCCTTGGAATTATGAACGGGTGACGGTGATTTACAAGGGGAAAGAAGTCAAAGAAGAAGTTTGTGAAGCGCAAGGTTTGACTCGCTCAGGAAGGTGTTTTACTCCCGAGGAGTTAAGAAGAGCTAAAGATAATTCAATGCCGATAAAGAAAGCTGTAACTAAAGAAGAGGAAGAGGAACTTTTGAGGAAAATGAAAGTGCATGACTATTCTGTTGTAGAGCAGTTGAGGAAAACGCCCGCTCAGATATCATTACTCTCGTTGCTAATCCATTCAGATGAGCACCGCCAATCCCTGATGAAAATCTTGAATGTTGCCCATATTCCCGACAAGATCTCGGTAAACCATCTGGAAAAGATAGCCAACAAGATTTTTGAAGTAAACAGAGTCACTTTTTCCAATGATGAATTGTCGGTAGAGGGTACAGAGCATAACAAAGCCCTTTACGTGACAGTGAAATGCGAGGATCCCGTGGTTACCTGGGTATTGGTTGACAATGGTTCAAGTGCGAATATTTGTCCTCTCTCCACTCTAATAAAGCTGAAAGTAGAAGATGAGAGGATCCATAAGAACAGTATCTGTGTGCGGGGATTTGACGGCGGAGGCAAAGACTCAGTCGGGGACATAATATTGGAGCTGACCATAGGTCCAGTAGAATTCACAATGGACTTCCAAGTGCTGGATATAGCTGTTTCCTCCAATTTTCTATTAGGGCGACCGTGGATTCACGCCGCTAAAGCAGTACCATCAACACTTCATCAGATAGTCAGGTTTGAATGGGACAGACAGGAAATAGTGGTGCACGGCGAAGATAATTTGTGCGCTCACAACAACACCATTGTGCCATTCATTGAAGTGGAAGATGACAAGGGACCATGGGTCTACCAAGTTTCTGACGCAATGTCAGTCGAGAAAGTTCCAGAAGGGAAGTGTATCCCGAATCCGAAGATAAACGCCGCATCAGTCATGGTAGCGTATGAAATGTTGAAGAATGGTTTTGTACCAGGAAAGGGTTTGGGATCAGCATAGCAAGGCATCATACAGCCCGTGTCTCTTCCTGAAAACTTAGGAACATTTGGTCTAGGATTCAAGCCTACAGCTGCAGACATAAAAAGAGCCAGGAAATTGAAACAGAGGACATGGGTCCTTCTAAAGCCGGTCCCACGTCTTTCCAGATCATTTGTCAAGTCCGGTACAAGGAGTCGCCCAGTGACAATAATTCCCAGTTCTGTGATTAATCATGACAAGGAGCTGATTGAAAGATTTGAGAAGTTGTTCGACAGTGTGAACATGGTGGAGATTGGAGAAGGTTCTAGCAACGCGGAAGTGCAATTTGTCAGGCCAAAAACAAAGCTTAATAATTGGAAGTCTACTCCTCTCCCTACTCGGAAGGAGTCTTGGTAGTTTGCTTTGATTTTCCTTTAAGTTTGTATGGATTATTCCAGGGTTGTAATCCAGATTTCATTTTTTCAGTCTGTTTGAGTGAGCAAACCTTGTTATCTTTTATCAATCAATGAAATACAATTTCCCTTTCTTCATCATTCCTGATGGTTTTCCCTTTGTTTTGTTTTCTTTTCTATACAGTTCTTTTTACGCTGGTTCTAATGACATGGCGTGCATAAGGAATCCTCAGCCCAGTCTTAAAAATCAATCTGATTCCGAAATGATAGTTCAAGAAGTAGATTGTGATTACGAATCAGAATATGATGATGAGGATGAAGCCTTCGAAGAGATTAGTAAGGAGTTAATTCACTTCGAAGAAAAACCCAAACCCAATTTGAATGACACAGAAACCGTCAATTTAGGGGACACAGACAATGTCCGAGAGACTAAAATAAGTGTCCACCTCGAGCCAAAAATCTGGGAGGAGTTAATCAAAGCACTCATCGAGTACAAAGATGTTTTTGCGTGCTCATATGACGACATGTCGGGTTTAAGAACTGATTTAGTGGTCCACAAATTGCCCACTGATCCAGCGTTCCCTGCCATCAAGCAAAAGTTGAGGAAATTCAAAACTATATGAGTTTGAAGATTAAAGTAGAAGTTACCAAACACTTGGATGCAAAGGTTATCCGGGTCACCCGATATCCTGTTTGGTTGGCTAATGTCATGCCTGTACCGAAGAAGGACGGTAATATCAGACTATGCATCGATTACCGCAATCATAACAAAGCAAGTCCGAAGGATAACTTCCCATTACCCAATATCCACATTTTGATCAATAATTGTGCCAAGCGTAAGATTGGATCTTTTGTGAATTGTTATGCTGGGTATCATCAGATTCTAATGGATGAAGAAGATGCAGAAAAGATGGCGTTCATCATGCCATGGGGAACTTATTGCTACCGGGAAATGCCATTTGGTTTGAAGAATGCTGGGGAAACTTATATGACAGCAATGACTATTGTGTTTCATAATATGATACACAAGAAGATTGAGGTATATGTAGATGATGTCATCATAAAATCAAAACATCAGGCCGACCACGTCGGGGATTTGAGGAAATTCTTCCAGAGGCTCCGCAGATACAACCTCAAGCTTAACCCCGCCAAGTGTGCATTTGGTGTTCCATCCTGAAAACTGTTGGGATTCATAGTCAGCCGGTGAGGCATCAAGTTGGACCCATCAATGATCAAAGCCAATACAAGAATTGCCACCTCCGAGGAACAAGACTAAAGTGATGAGTCTGTTAGGAAGGTTGAACTACATCAGCAGGTTTATTGCCTAGCTCACGAAAACTTATGAGCCTATTTTCAAGTTGTTGAAGAAGGACGCTACGATCAAGTGGACTGATGAGTGTCAAGAAGCATTCGACGGGATAAAGGGGTACTTGTCTAACCCGCCTGTGCTGGTACCACCAGAACCAGGGAGACCTTTGATTCTTTACTTGACTGTCTTGGAAAATTCATTTAGTTGTGTACTAGGGCAGCATGACGCCACCGGCAAAAACGAACAGGCCATCTACTATCTTAGCAAGAAGTTCATGGCTTATGAGATTAAGTTTACTCACCTGGAAAAGACATGTTGCGCCCTAACTTGGGTGGCACAGAAGTTGAAACATTATTTGTCATCCTACACTACTTACCTCATTTCACGCTTGGATCCATTGAAGTATATCTTTAAAAATCCTATGCCGACAGGAAGACTTGCAAAGTGGCAGATTCTGCTCACAGAGTTTGACATAATCTATGTGACTCGAACTGCGCTGAAAGCCCAAGCATTGGCTGATCATTTGGCCGAGAACTCGGTCGATGAAGAGTAAGAGCCACTGAGGACTTATTTTCTTGATGAAGAGGTGATGCATATTGATGAACTAGAACAGACCGAAAAATTAGGTTGGACACTTTTCTTTGATGGGGCTGCTAACATGAAAGGAGTGGGAATAGGAGTCGTACTTATTTTTGAAAAAGGACATCACTATCCTGTTACAGCTTAACTTCATTTTTATTGTACCAACAATATGGCTGAATATGAAGCATGCATTTTGGGTTTAAGGCTAGCTGCAGACATGGATGTCTAGGAAGTCTTGGTCCTGGGAAACTCGGACCTTCTGGTACATCAAATTCAAGGAGAATGGGAAACGCAAGATCTAAAGCTCATACCATACCGACAATGCTTGCATGATCTTTATCAACAGTTTAGATCAGTGGAGTTCAGGCATATTCCAAGGGTCCATAATGAGGTCGTCGATGCTTTGGCTACCCTAGCGTCAATGCTGCACCATCCGGACAAATCCTATGTCGATCCTTTGCATATTCAAGTACGAGATCAGCATGTTTACTGCAACATGATTGAAAAAGAATTTGATGGCGAACCATGGTTCCATGATATCAAGGAATACATTAGAATAGTGATATACCCAGTGTAAGCCACGGGGGATCAAAAGAGAACAATTCGACGGTTGGCAAGCGGATTTTTCTTGAGTGGGGGAGTTTTATATAAAAGAACACCAGACCTGGGATTGTTAAGATGCATAGATGCTAGACAAGCTACATCTGTCATGTCCGAAGTACATTCAGGAGTTTGCGGACCGCATATGAGCGGATATGTGCTGGCAAAGAAAATTCTCCGAGCAGGTTATTACTGGGTCACCATGGAGCGAGATTGTATTAGTTTTGTGCGCAAATGTTATCAGTGCCACATACACGGAGATTTGATTCATTCTCTGCCATTGGAATTGCACACAATGTCAGCTCCATGGCCTTTCGTCGCTTGGGGCATGGATATCATTGCACCAATTGAGCCGTCAGCGTCCAACGGGCATAGGTTCATTCTGGTAGCCATTGATTATTTCACCAAACGGGTTGAGGCCAAAACTTTCAAGTCTGTGACCAAGAAAGCAGTGGTCAATTTTGTTCAATCAAATATCATCTATCGATTTGGAATCCCAAAGGTGATCATCACGGATAATGGTACTAATCTTAACAGCAATTTGATGAAAGAGGTATGTCAACAATTTAAGATTACACACCGCAAATCCACCCCATATCGTCCCAAGGCGAATGGAGCAGTTGAGGCAGCCAACAAAAACATAAAGAAAATACTTTGGAAAATGGTGGAAGGTTCTAGGCAATGGCACGAAAAATTACCATTTGCATTGCTAGGTTATCGCACTATTGTCCATACTTCGGTAGGTGCAACTCCTTATTTGTTGTTAGATGGAACTGAAGTAGTAATACCGGCGGAAGTTGAAATCCCGTCCCTTTGGATTGTCATTGAGGCTGAGATTGATGATGATGAGTGGGTCAAAACCCATTTGGAGCTGTTGAACTTAATTGATGAAAAGAGATTGGCAGTTGTGTGCCATGGCCAATTATATCAAAATAGAATGGCAAGAGCATACAACAAAAAGGTGCGTCCCCGAAAATTTGAAGTGGGTCAGCAAGTGCTGAAACGCATCCTTCCACATCAAGTTGAGGCAAAAGGTAAGTTTGCCCCGAATTGGCAAGGGTCATTCATTGTAACCAGAGTATTGTCCAATGGTGCTTTATGTTTAACAGATATCGAAGGAAAATGCATAGACATGTCTATCAATTCTGATGCAGTAAAAAGATATTATGTATGATTTCTTTGGTATAATTGTTGATTGTTTGTATTTGGCATTATTTCGAAGATTGAAATGATGAAGGCAATTTGTCTACTATCTAAACATTTTACCCTTTGTTCCCCTTTTTGAGCCTTATTTATTTCTTTCATACCCTCTTTTGGAATCAATAACGAAAAAGAGAGAAAAAGAAAGAAAAGAAAAGAGAAAAGAAAAGAAGTGAAAAAATATAACAACAAGGAAATTCAGGTGTGAACTACGTTTGACCTGATCCCTGTTAAGGGTACGTAGGCAGTTTCACGGCTCGGTCATAGTAAAATAAAATATCCAAAGATCCCCAAGCAAGAAACTGAGGCAGAGGTTGTAGTTGTAATAAGAAATATGATTCCAAAAGTTGTAATTTTAAACCCATGTCAAATTATTTTGAGCCTATGATACCCTTTCTTTCTAATCCCATCCAAAAGCCCACATTACGGTCCAAAGAAAGACCTTCTGATCAGTTTTTCGAGAGATGACAAGTCGAGCAAACAGAAGTGATTCATATCATATACTCCGGTCCAAGCAGAGAAATTAATGAAAATGAGAGAGTCTTATTGGTGAAAACCTTCACAGGCACCATAAGGTGACGGAAGTTGAGAGAAATAAAATGAGAGAGTCTTATCGGTGAAAACATTCACAAGCACCATAAAGCGACGGGAGTTGAGAGAAACGAGTGAGTCTTATTAGTAAAAACCCCTCGAAGGGCACTATAAGGCGACAAGGAATTAAAAGGGGGCAAACGAGATAAGCTTGATGGAAAGGATCCATCGAGACATCAAGAAGAATAAAAATGTTGTTTCGGCAAAAGAAGATGGGTTGCGGGACCTTTGAAATGCAAAGTAGGGACATCAGAAAGATTGATTGATGTAAATAGACTGGGTTGATTAATCCAAAAATGCACAACATGACCATTAGGATCGGTTATACCATTCAGATAAGTTATTTTCTCTTCAAACAATTGTTCAAAAAGATTTTTCTTGTTCTATCTTTCAAAGTCATCATTTTCCATTTCTTTTTGATCAATAGTAGTTTGTTTTTAAGAAGGATTTTCAGAGCTAACTACCAGTTGCCAACATGGTGCAAGGTAAATGGGGATAAGACATGCGAGGATAATGTGATGGGATGAGAAAGACGTCGTTGTAAGACCAAATGATGGATTGGTCTAAGTTTTCGGGACAGTATGGAGCAAAGGTGGAAAACAATGGCTGAGAGGTTGGTGAATATAGAATCATCAAGAAGGTCGGAAGTTAACAGCCAAGTTTCAAGATGGTCGAACAACGCAGAGCATGGAAAAGAGAGAAAGGGAAAATCGTCCCCATCAGGAGCATCCCTACGTTTTAAACTAACAAATTCTCTTTGATTTTAAGCAGGGACAGGAAATGTTATTGATGACAGAAAGACATGTCACAAGAATGATTGTCAAACTGGGGTAGAAAATTTTCTTTCATTTTGAAAATTTTCTGGAAGTCAGGTACCCACTTGGGGAGGAAGGAAGATAACACAAGTTTGGAAACCAATGGTATCCCCAGCAATTTTCGGAAGAAGGCAAAACAAGTTTTAAAGAAAGCAATTTCGGGAGGAAGATAACACAAGTCTTAAGGGAAGTAGTTCCAGAGGAAGGAAAACACCAACTTTAAGGGAAGTAATCTTTGAAGGAGGAAAATAACATATTTTTGAATGAAACACCGATGTTATCCCCAACAATTTTCAGAGGAATGAAACACCAGTTTTGAGGGAAGTAGTTCTGAAAGAAGATTATTCAAGGTAGAAGGAAAATGGTTCAGGAGGCAGGAAGGAACAACAGAAATAGAACGTATTTCTAAGAAGTTGTTGAAGTCAGGAACCCATCTGGAGAATGGAGGTTGTTATATTTTCAAGTTATAGTCGAAGTCAGGAGCCCGCCTGGAGAATGGAGGTGTTATATTTTAAGTTGTAATTGAAGTCAGGAGCCCGCCTGGAGAATGGAGGTGTTATTGTTTTGTTGTAATTGAAGTCAGGAGCCCGCCTGGAGAATGGAGGTGTTATATTTTTAAGTCATTGAGGAAGTCAGGAGCCCGCCTGGAGAATGGAGATGTTATATTTTTAAATCATTGACGAAGTCAGGAGCCCGCCTGGAGAATGGAGGTTGTTATATTTTCAAGTTATAGTCGAAGTCAGGAGCCCGCCTGGAGAATAGAGGTTGTTATATTTTCAAGTTATAGTCGAAGTCATGAGCCCGCCTGGAGAATGGAGGTGTTATATTTTTAAGAAGTTGTTGAAGTCAGGAGCCCGCCTGGAGAATGAAGATGCTATATTTGTAAGAAGTTGTTGAAGTCAGGAGCCCGCCTGGAGAATGGAGGTTGTTATATTTTCAAGTTGTAGTCAAAGTCAGGAGCCCGCCTGGAGAATAGAGGTATTATCTTTAAATTGTTTATTGAAGTCAGGAGCCCGCCTGGAGAATGGAGGTATTATCTTTTTAAGTCGTAGTAAAAGTCAGGAGCCCGCCCGGAGAGCGGAGGGTTGCAACAAAGATCCCCATCACAAAGTAAAGTTCAGAAGTTGGAAGGAAGGCAACACTAGTCAGAAGAAGGCAATTCAAGCTTCGAAGGAAAAATAATTCGAAGCTCATAAGAATGAAATAAGCAGTTCAAATTCGACAATCAAGAGAAGACTACAAGTCAAGTCAGAAGTAAATAAACATCAGAGGAAACACAAGGCAACAAGACAGCAAGGCAACAACAGTCACATGACCAAGTTTGAAAATAAATCTTTGTAATTCATAGACCATAGCTTAGTATAACTTCTTTATTTTTTATCAAGGTGTAATAAGGAGTTCAGTAAGTAGTATCAGCAGCAGTAATAGTGAAACCACAGCTCCATGGTAGTCCCAGCTACCAAAATTTTCCGAACTACATTGACCTAATTCCCGTTTAGCCAGGGATATATAGGAAACCTTTTAAATATAGGTTCGGTCAAATCTTACAAAAATGCTTCAGGCGGAGTAGCCGAACAGGCAAAAATCGCTCGTATCCGCTCACTTTATCTTTGCACGAAAACTTTTCATGTTTCCGGACAAAGAGGGGCAGCTGTGAGCACGTGATTTTTGCCCTACAAGAACTACTCCCAAAAAATTCAAAATAAAATAGTTTTGTGTTGTTTGTGGTTTATTTGTATTTGTCTGTGCATGTTTATTTTTACTTTAATTGAAGAAAAATACAAAAATATGTGTTGCATGTGCATTTAGGATTTAATTTTACAATTAAGAATTAATTAAATAATATTTGGATTTGCGAGAAGGAAAATCACAAAAATATGTACTTGGCACTTTTAGCATTTGATGTCGAATTGTGTGATTTTATTGTTAATTGGTATTTAATTATATGTGATAAATGTTATTAGAAGATAATCAGTATTTTAAATTTGGGTTTGTAATTTAATCTAAAATTTTAGTTAGGAAATAAGAAGAAAAAAAAGAAAAGAGAAGAAACAAATAAGGAAGATGGGAAGTGAAATTCGGATTAGGCCCATGCCAAAATGACCAAATCCAACCCAAAACAACTCCATACCCGGCCCAAGTCGTCACAATCTCATAGACATGCAAAACGACGTAGTATGGTGATGGAACTACGTCGTTTCAACGTCAATTGATCCCAGCCGTCCATCTAGCCCTCATCCAACGGACACAACTCAGTACCCATATCCAAAAGCCAAACCCGACCCGTTTACCAGAGATTGATCCGGTCTCAAAAGTGTCTAAACGACGTCGTTTCGTTAAGTGAGTTGATCCAAGTCGTTGATCTTAATTGATCCAGCGGCTAGGATTCAACCTCTTACCCAGTATATAAATGATCCAAACGAACCCCACCCCCCTTAGAGCCCCCACCCCACTCATCTCCCCACGACATCCTCTTTCCAAATCCCGAATTAGTTTTCTTCGAATCAGTACCAGACGCTTCGAATCTTAGATCGAAGAATTGAACCAAACCCTAATCCGTTCGATGGCCACCAAACTCACACCTTTTGACCACTAGACCACCCTCGTCCTAAGTCGCCTACTAGTTTTGCTCGAATCAGAGCGGAGTTGGTCGAATCTCAAAACGAAAAAGCACACCCTAAAGGGAAAGAATTGAGGTCGTGGTCGACCTTACTCATGTGTTCTAAGTCGAGAACACTCGATTAAGGTTCGTCTCGGCTTCAAACACAAGTGGGAGTTTCAACTAAAACAAATGGGAACTGGGACTGAAATTCTAAGATATTTATTCATTTTTTATTTTTATTTTTTTTATTTTTTTTCTTTTCTTTACTTTTTCTTTTGTTATTTTGTGGTTTGTCTGATTAAGTTTCGTTATAGTTCTGTCTTTTTCAATTACTTTTCTTTCTTTCTTCTCCATCGGACTTTTTCTTGGTCCAGTTTTCTTCTATCAGTCAACATATGGTTAAATAGTTTTGTTGATTAATCTGGTTTAATTGTAGTTCAGTAGTTCTGGTCAAATCGTTTGTTGTTAGGCCAAATTGTTTCATTTTTATGTGATGTTTGGTCCCTTACTTTGTGACGTGACTTGGTGTATGAATTTAGTTGTTCATTCAATGTATTTACAGTTTCATCTGCTCGCATTTAGGTTTAGTATAGAATTGTGTTAGTCTAGTCCCTGAATCCTTAAACCCTTCATCTTGGTTGCAATACTGTTCGTTCTGATCTGAGTTTAATGGTTTGAATCTGACTGTGGTTCTGTTTGAGTTTGGGGTCCGAGGGAATTGAACTTGTGTTTAAATTCAGCTTTAGTTAATTAGTGATCAAGTTTCTTCTTTAAGAATTGGTTATAGCTGAAAGAAGTAATCACAGGTGTTCCAGGGGTAATTTGGGAATTGAAAACTTGAAGAAATGGGTAGTTTGAGTGTTCTGTCCACTAAGTACTAATGTACCATTAAAATATTGCATTTGTTTAATAATTAGTGGGGAACACAACATATTGGTATGGGGGGTAATGATAAAAAGTTAAAGGGGTGCATATGGGAGGGAATAAACAGGCTGAAAAGTGCAAAATTTGGAAAAAAAGAGTTAAAACATTGGTCTTTAAAAGGGGAAGACCTAAGAGAAGAAGGGGGGATTTTTGGACAGAGTTAAGGGTCTTTTTTTCAGTCTCTGAGATCAGTCGTTAATCAGTTCAGAGAGTTTCAAAGTTTTGAGAGTTCTTTTAAAAAAGCAGTCTTAGACAGCATTTCAAAAGGAAGGCATTCAGTTTTATTTTTAGAATTCTGGAGAGTTTAAGAATAGAAAACCAAAAATATATTGTTTCATTGCATTCATAGGTGTAATTTAAATTCTGGACAGAGTTAAAGGGGGTTGGCTTTTGAAATTAGACTCAAAGGTGACACAAAAAGAATATCAAGAAATATAGAAAAAAAGAAGCAATTAGTCCTCTTAGGTTCTGCATTTGATCCTTCTTTAATCAGTCAAAAATAGCATTGCAAGCTTGAAGTAAAGTGCCTGATTTTCAATTGTTGGGGTGTAGTTTCCAGTTTCAAGTCTGTTTACTAGAGTGTTTGAAGTTCACTGGTTGGTTTTCTTGTTGAGTTTGAGGTCCAATTAGTTGCCTGGAGTTATTTGTTGTTGCTGTTTGGTTTCACAACTGGTTATGAGCTGTGGTCAAGTATTTTCCTGATTTGAAACTGGGTTGGGAGCTGTTTCTGAATTCCAATTTGTTGTTTGCTTGTGTTATTTGCTGCTTTTGTTGTTTGCTGTGTTGTACTGCTGCTGACTTTCTCTTTATTCTTCTGTTCACTCCAATCCAGGTACACAACTTGATCCTGGTTAATTGTAACCTTGAGATGCAAACATGAAATGGAAGTGCTCGGGCCCTTAATTATTTGATGTTGTATTTGTAGCTCAGCAGATATAGATGATAAGTAGTTGTATAGTCCAATTTGATCTATAACTCAATGAAATGTAGACTGTGAAGTTTGTACCTAATTAGGATTGTTTAAACTGTTAATTCGTGTTCATTAGTTCTAGACTTATAGTTTAGTACTGATTCAGTTAACATTGAGTTAAAAATCGAATATCAGTATTGTTTGGACCTACAATTAATTCAGAAGTCAACATGTGGTGCTTATTCCTATTTCAGGTTAAATGCGCTTTTAAAACAGCCCAACGTGCTAGTTATTGATGTCCTCTCCTTTGTTCGTTAAGCTCACTATTTCGACGTAGGAACAAGTAATTGCATGTTAATGGTTAATATCAATAGTCTACTTGAATTTGAATCGGTTAACTTATTCATGAATGTTAGCAGAATCAAATAACCGAGTCGTGTAGTTCAAAACTCGATCCAGCATATGGATTGGGTTCTTTGGACCTAAAGTCAAAATGGCATTTGGTCTACTAATTTTCAATTGATAGACTATAGGATTTTCTAATATTAACTAATTAGGGCCCCCTTTTATTTATTTCTTTAGAGACAAATAAATAGAAGAATAATAGTCATTTTAGGATTAGCCTTTAATAATAAATGAGACAAGCCTCGCCAAATAAAACGCATAAGTTGCGGGGCCCTCAGTAAATATTGCGTTAAAATACTTTAGATTTCGGGACGGACCGTCTAATGAATTTCACCGCTTTCCTCAAAATAATAACGTGATAGTCACTTTAGGCGCGCTTTTTAATAAATTACTTTCTTAGACTCGGGTGCACATTTATGTGACCCAAATCCAAATCTCAACGGAGTCGAAATGTGTCAATAACCACGGGTGCATTGATGTGATGTGGTTCGTGACATGTTTTCACGACATTGCAATTCTCTCTTAAATAACAACAATAAAAACGGGAAAGAGTTAAAATTTGCGCACAGGTCCAATATGTATAAAATCAGATAAATAAGCCGAATATGACAGTTGAGCGACCGTGCTAGAACCACGGAACTCAGGAATGCCTAACACCTTCTCCCGGATTAACAGAATTTCTTATCCGGATTTCTGGTTCGCGGACTGTAATACAGAGTCATTTCTTTTCCTCGATTCGGGATTCAACCGGTGACTTGGGACACCATAAATCTCCCAAGTGGCGACTCTGAATTAAATAAATAAATCCCGTTTCGATTGTCCTTTAGATGGAAAAAACTCTTTTACGCCCTTACTGGTGTAGGTAAAAAGGAGGTGTGACAATGCCACTCATCTCATTTATTCATTGTTACATTGTGAGATTGAGAATAAAAGCACAAAGAGTGATACCGTGTCATTTCATATTACTTATGTCATCATTTCATGGTAAGGACAAGAGTAAAAGCATGAAGGGTAATGTTATGCCATTTTTATATCATTAGTTTTTCTGATTTCATTAGTTGATGATTTGATTGGCTATTACGTGATGGCATTCCTATCATAGTTATCATATCTTTCCCCTTTTTGCATGTCCCCTCCCAGTTTCTGCGTTGTGATTCTCTGTTATTTCTATTGCTTGGTATATGCTTGTACATGTATATTTACATAGGTGTCGTGTCATAGCCTCGTCACTACCTCATCAAGGTTAGGCTTGACACTTATGGATTACATTGAGTCAGTTGTACTCATAATACACTTGTACACTTCTTGTTCATATTCTGGTATTGGTCCCGGCGATGCGTGAGGTGCGTCAGCTTGGATCATTGCATGTGGAGACTGGAGGTAGATCTGTTGGCGTTCACATGCCTTAACCTTTCCTCTTCCCTCTTTTACTATTCATTCCCTTCAAAATAGTTGTATTTATTTCATACTCTGTTTGTAGAACTTCTAGTTGCTTGTGTAATCGTGACTCCGGATCTCTTGGGGTAGATATTAACACATGACTTATATTGGTACTGTATTCGATTGGGTTTCAATTTCTCGTTATATATCCTAGTCATTTTGTTTAAACTATTAAAAATTGACTATTTAATTATCTCATGTCGGCTTGCCTAGCAAGTGGATGTTAGGTGTCGTCATGACCTCGAGGTTGGGATTCCAGGTCGTACCAAGTTGGTATCAGAGCACTAGATTTTCTAGGTCTCACGAGTTATGAGCAAGCTTAGTAGAGTCTGGAAGATCGGTACAAAAACATCATTACTTATCTCCCAAAGGCTATGGAGTTGAGGAAAATTTTCACTTATTTCCTTCTCTACTGTGCGATTTTATTCTATCATTGATTATTGAACGATTCTATTCTTGTTCTCTCAGAGATGGCGAGAACACACACAACATATGTAGTTAGACAGAAGCCGGAGCCCCGTGTGGCAGGTACTACCAAAGGTAGAGGCCGAGATTAAGCCAGAAGAAGAGGTAGAGCTTAGCCTAGAGCCTGGGCGGTAGCACCCGTAATGGATCCTCAAATTGATCACGAAGAGGAGGTCCCAACTCAGACCGTGCTTATTGGACCAGCTCAGGTCCCGGAGGGGTTCAGAGCCACTCCAGTACTTTAGGACGCTCTAGTCCACTTGGTGGGCCTTATGGAGAGTGTGGCCCAGACCGGTGCATTTCTTGTAGCACCGGCCCTCTCTTGGGCTGGGGGAGGAGCATAGACTCCCGCTACTCACACCCTGGGGTAGGCAGCTCCACTATATCAAACTCCAGCAAGTTGGGATGGTTCGGTCGGTTTTTGCAGCATAGGCTGGTGATAGGCCAGCTATGTCTTCTGAGGCCTTGTTGAGGTTGGATAAGTTTACCAAGATCTTCCCGGTTCATTTTAATGGTTCACCTTCTGAGGATCCACAAGGTTACTTGGACCGTTGCCACTAGGTGTTACACAACATGGGTATAGTTGAGACCAATGGGGTCAATTTTGTAGTGCTCCAAATGATTGGCTCTGCCAAGAGATGGTGGAGAGGTTATATGTTGACTAGACCAGCTAGTTCGCCTACACTTATCTGGGATCAGTTTTACAACTATTTCTAGAGAAGTTCATTCTTGTCACTTTGAGATAGGATTATTACAGGTAGTTTGAGCGTCATCAGCAGGGTAGTATGACTATTACCTAGTATGTGACTCAATTTGTGGACCTAGCTCACCACTTCATTATCTTGCTTCCTACTAAGAGGGAGAGAGTGAGAAGATTCATTGATGGGCTCACTTTCACTATTAGGATACATATGGCCAAGGAGACTGTAGATGATAATTCTTTTTAGAAGGGCATAGATATTGCTAGATGGAATGAGATAGTTCGTGGTTAGGAGAGGGGGCCGATATCTGATAATAGGCCTCATCATTTTGGTGGTTTCGGTGGTGACTCATTTGGTGGCAAAGGTACTATTGATAGAGGTCATTCTCCTAAGCCGTTTCAGTTAGCACTTCACACATCCCACAGTGCTTCGGGCAGTCGTGGTCCTTATGTGGTCTCATCTTGAGAAGCTAGCCTACAGTGCACCACAACCTCCAATTTGTGCACCTCTGATCCAGAGTTATCAGAGTTGTTACCCAGGTCTATAGGGCCAATTCTAGGGTCAGCAGTCACAGTAGCCGAGGGCGTGTTATATTTGTGGAGATATGAGGCACCTTTCTAGATTTTGCCCAAGATCACACGGCAGCATGCAGTAGCAGTGTTCTCGTACCATGATTCTGGAACTGGTTGCTCCACCGCCCACTCAACCAGCTAAAGGTAGGGTCCAGGATGCCAGAGGTAGAGGTTAGGCTATTAGAGGTGGTGGTTAGGCCGTTATAGGTGGAGGCTAGCCAGCTAGAGGCCATTCGAGAGCAGAGGTCAGAGTGTTAGGGCCCGACCCTATTTTTAAGTATTCCCAGCTAGAACTGAGCCCGAGTCATCTAACGCCTTCATCACATGTATTGTTCTATTATTGTTGATCGTGTTTATCACTCATATGTGATTACTATTAGTAGTCTTGAGACTAGTGTAGATCTCCTACTTCTGTTATGGTAGACTTTGATGTTATTTTGGGCATGGATTGGTTGTCACCTTATCATGCTATATTGGATTATCACACCACTACGCTAACCTTATCCATACTAGGGTTGCCTCAATTAGAGTGGATAGGGACTCTTGGCCATTCTACAAGCAGGGTTATTTCGTATGTCAAGGCTCGATGTATGGTCGAGAAGGGATGTTTAGCTTATTTAGCCTATATTCACGATTCTAGTGTAGAGTTTCCTTTCATGGATTCGAAACTATTTGTGTGTGAGTTTCCAAAGGTGTTTCCTACAGATCTAGCGGGGATGCCACACGACAATGACATTAACTTCTGTATTGATTTGGCTCCAGACACTCAGCCTATTTCTATTATACCATACTGTATGGCCCAACGGAGTTGAAGGAATTGAAGGAGCAGTTGCAAGATTTTCTCGATAAGGAGTTCATTAGACCTAGTGTCTCGCCCTGGGGTGCGCCCGTATTATTTGTTATGAAGAAAGATGGTTCGATGAGGATGTGTATAGACAATCGGTATTTGAACAAATTCACTATAAAGAATAAGCATACATTGCTGAGGATTGATGACCTATTTGATTAGCTTCAAGGTACCAAAATGTTTACGAAGATTGAATAAAGGTTTGACTACTATCAGTTGAAGATTAGGGCATCTGATGTCAAGATAGCTTTTCAAACTCGATATGGACGTTATAAGTTCCAAGTGATGTCATTTGGGTTGACAAATGCCTCAGCAACAATTATGGATTTGATGAACCGGGTATTTAAGCCATATTTGGATTTTTTTGTGATCGTATTTATTGATGATATCTTGATCTACTCCCGCAGTCGAGAGGACCATGAGCAGTACCTTCGGATCTTACTTCGGACTTTGGAAATAGTCAGTTATATGTCAAGTGTTAATAGTATGAGTTTTGGCTAACTCGATCGCCTTTTTGGGCATGGTGTATCGGCCAAGGGCATAAAGGTAGATCCTAAGAAGATTGAGGCAGTTCAGAACTAGCTTAGACCTACTTTAGCTATAGAGATTCGGAGTTTTCTAAGTTTGGCGTGTTATTAACGTTGGTTCGTGGATGGGTTTTCATCTATAGTAATCCCATTAACTAGAATGACCCAGAAGAGTGCTCCATTCAGGTGGTCCAATGGGTATGAGTTGAGCTTTCGGAAGCTCAAGGCTGCTTTGACTACGACGCTATTGTTGGTGTTTCCCACAAGTTCAAGATCTTACAAGGTGTATTGTGATTCAGTTCATATTGGGCTCGGTGCAGTATTGATGCAACCATTATTCATGAGAAGAATTACCTTGTTTATGAGCTAGAGTTGGTAGCCATTGTTCATGCGCTGAAGATTTGTAGGCATTACCTCTACGGTATGTTGTGTGAGGTGTTCATGGATCATCAGAGTCTACAGTATTTATTCAAGCAAAAGGATACCAACTTGAGGAAGAGGAGGTGGTTGGATCTATTGAAAGACTATGATATCACCATTTTGTATCATCCGGGAAGGTCAATATGGTGGCAGATGCCTTGAGTAGGAAGGTTGTGAGTATGGATAGCCTTGCATATATTCCAGTTGGGAAGAGGCTACTAGCAAAAGATGTTCGGTCTTTGGCCAATTAGTTCATAAGGTTAGATGTCTTGGAGCCCAGTCGTGTTCTAGCTTGCACAGTTTCTCGATCTTCTTTGTGTGAGCGCATCAGAGAGCGTCAGTATGACGATCCCCATTTTCTTTTCTTTAAGGACACGGTATGATACGGTGGTGCCAATTATGTTACTATTAGAGATGATGGGGTGTTACAGATGCAAGTTCATATTTATGTGCCCAATATAGATGGGCTTCGTGAGTTGATTCTTGATGAGGTCCACTGTTTTTGATATTTCATTCATCCGGGTGCCGCCAAGATGTATCAGGACTTGAGGCAGCATTATTGGTGGAGGAGAATAAAGAAGGATATAGTTGCATATGTAGCTTAGTGTTTGAATTGTCAGCAAGTAAAGTACGAGCATCAAAGGCCTGGTGGTTTCCTTCAAATGCTCGGGATTCCAGAATGGAAGTGGGAGCGTATCACCATGGATTTCGTTGTTGGCCTCCCATGGACTCAGAAGAAATTCGATGCAGTATGGGTCATTGTGAATAGGTTGACCAAGTCGGCACATTTCATTCCAGTGGCAATTACCTATTCTTCAGAGCGGGTAGCTAAGATCTATATCCGTGAGATCGTTCATCTTCATGATGTGCCGGTGTCCATCATTTTTTATTGAGGTATGCAGATCACCTCACACTTTTGGATGGCCATACAACATGATTTAGGCTCAAGGGATGAGTTAAGTACAACATTTCACCTCCAGACCGACGGATAGTCCGAGCGCGCCATTCAGATATTAGAGGATATGTTTCACGCTTGCGTTATAGATTTTCAGGGTTCTCGGGATCAATTCTTGCCACTTGCAGAGTTTGCCTACAACAATAACTACCATCCGAGTATTCAGATGGCCCCCTATGAGGCATTATATGGGAGACGGTGTCATTTGCCAATTTGTCATTTTGATCCGGGAGAGGCTAAGTTGTTAAGTACCGATTTGGTTCAGGATACCTTGGAAACGGTCAAGATGATTCAGGATCGACTTGGCACAGCTCCGTCCAGGCAAAAGAGTTATTCCAATCGTAGAGTTCGTGATGTTGCATTCATGGTTGGAGAGAGGGTTCTGCTCTGAGTTTCACCCATGAAATGTATGATGAGGTTCAGAAAGAAGGGCAATTTGAACCCTAGGTATATCGGACCTTTTAAGATTCTTGAGAGAGTGGGTGAGGTGGCCTACAGGCTTGCATTGCCACCTAGTTTATCAGCAGTCCATCCGGTGTTCCATATCTCCATGCTCCAAAAGTATCATAGTGATCCATCACATATCTTAGATTTCAGCTCAGTCCAATTGGACAAGGATTTGACTTATGAAGAGGAGTTGGGTGTCCATTGTATCCCGATAAGTCCAGAAGTTGAAGTCTAAGAGTTATCCTTCAGTGCGAGTGCAGTGGAGAGGTCAGCTAGTCAAGGCAGCCACGTGGGAGTCTGAGTCGGTCATGTGGAGTAGATACCCACACCTTTTCACTAGTCCAAGTAACTTTCTATGTCCATTCGAGGATGAATGTTTCTTTTAGAGGTAGAGAATGTGATGACCCGAGTCATTTTTAGTTTTAGCCTTTATTTATATGTTCTGAGATCTCGAATAGCTGCTTTTTTCCCTCCTCAATTTTTCCCCTCCTAATTTAGGAGGATCTACCCTCCTCGATTTGTGTGCACAGTTTGTGTATTTTTCTGAAAAATATTTATGTGAAAAATTGAAGAAAACGTGAAAATTGGCCTTAAAAATAATTTAGGTTACCTATGGTCAACATCTTGTGTAAACGGACCTGGATCAGTATTCTGATAGTCTGGGTAAGTCCGTATCGCAATTTGGGTATTGGGCGTATGCCCAAAATCAAATTCGGAAATCCTTAACTTGATTTAACGTGATTTGTTGAATACTAGTAATTTGAAGGTTTAAAGATTTCGTAAGTTTGACCGTTGGTTGACTTTGTTGCTAGCGGGTTCGAATTTCGGTTCCGGAACTTGGTATAGGTTCATTTCACTATTTATAACTTATCTGTAAAATTTGGTACAAGGCGAAGTTAATTTGACGTGATTCGGATGTCCGGTTGTAAATTTGAAAGTTCTTAAGTTTTTCTTATAAATTTCATTCATTTTTATCTCCAATTCATAGTTCTAGGTGTTATTTTGGTGTTTTGATCATGCGAGCAACTTCGTATGATGTTATTACACTTGTGTGCATGTTTGGTTTGGATCCCGAGGGGCTCGAGTAATTTTTGGGTAGGCTACGTACCATTTACGACTTGAAGGATTGTTGATTTTTCACAACTGTTGATATCTGGTGTATGCTTCTTCGCGATCACGAAGGGTAACTAGGGACTAGGGAGGACTTCTTCATCACAAACGCGAAGCACGGGGGGTTTAGCCTTCGTGAATGCGGCCAGACTCTCGCGAACGCGTAGGGTTATGGGGCCTGGAAGGGGAGCTAAGCCTTTAGTCTTCGCGAACGCGAAGGTAGGTGAGAGTAAGACTTCACGAATGCGAAGAGTAGCTCGGGAACGCGAAGGCCTTTGGTCGTTGCTGCCTCGCAATCACGTCAGGTGTCTCATGAACACAATGAACACCTGACGCCTAGTCTTTTAAACTTCTAAAAATCGGGATTTAACCCATTTTTTACCATCTCCACATTAGAGCTCGACCTAGAGGCGATTTTGAAGAAGCATTTCATCCCCACATCATAGGTTAGTATATAGTAACTGGTTTTCTTCCATTACCATCAACACCCATTGATTTCTAATATTTATCTATACTCTTTCATGGTAGAAAATTAGGGATTTGAGCAGAATTGGGAATTCTTTTTAAAAATGAGATTTAGACCTCAAATTGAGGTCGAATTTCGAAATTAATCGTTTAATCAAGCCCAGGGGTGAATGGAAAATTCGGTTTTGGTCCGAATCCTGGGTTTTGACCAATCGAGCTTGGGAGTTGACTTTTGTTGAATTTTTCTAAAATAATTTTAGATTGAATCTTTTTCAATCATAGATAGTTTCTAAAGCTTATTTTGAATTATTTGAACTATATTTGGTTAGATTCGATTGATTTGGAGGCGAACTTTAAAGAAAAGACCCTAGTTGAGCTTTGATTTGATTGCGGAGTGAGATAAGTATCGTGGTTAACCTTGACTTTAGGGATTAGGACTTGTTGGTCTATTTGTTATGTGTTTAATGTGTAGGTGCAACGTATATGTAAGGTGACGAGTATTTATGTGTTGCTTTTGGGTTAAAGCATGCGTGTGGAACTTGTTTCCTTGTGTGTTATTGTACTATTAATTTTGATATTCATGCTTAGGTTACGTTATTACTTCTTTGATTATTCCTTCCATAATTATTTCTTATTTCATAATTGTTGAGTATTTTGGAAGTTGAAGTTTGGTATCTTGGCATCATAATTGACCTTAAATTCATTCTCCGCATTATTCATTTCCTGAATTCATATTATCCTCATTACATGACAAGAAGAGTGTAAAAGCATGATAGGTAATGTCATGCCGTTGCATTTATCTCATTTATTGATTAATATATAGTGAGAAATAGAGTAAAAGCACAAAATGTGATTTCGTGCCATTTATCTCATTTAATCATTATTATCTAGTGAGGAACAGAGTTAAAGCATGAAGGAAGATGTCGTGTCATTCATCTCATTTATTCATTGTTACATGGTGAGATTGAGGGTAAAATCACGAAGGGTGATGCTGTGTCATTTTATTTTACTTATGTCATCATTTCATGGTAAGGACGAGAGTAAAAGTATGAAAGGTGATGTCGTGCCATTTTCATATCATTGGTTTATCTAATTTCATTGGTTGATGATTTATTTGACTATTACGTGATGTCATAACGTCGTAGTTATCATATCTTTCCCCTTTTTTCATGTCCCATCCCAGTTTGTACGTTGTGATTCACCATTATTCTTACTGCTTCGTATATATTTGTACAGGTTTATTTACGTAGGTGTCCTGTCATAGCCTCGTTACTACCTCGTCGAGGTTAGGCTCGACACTTACGGAGTATATTGGATCGGTTGTACTCATACTACACTTCTGTACTTCTTGTGCCGATTCTGATATTGGTCCCAACGGTGCGTGAGGTGTGTCAGCTCAGATCATTGCATACGGAGACTTGAGGTAGATCTGCTGGAGTCCGCATACCTTGAAGTCCCCTTCTTCTTCCTTCTTTTACTGTTCATTTCCTTCAAAATAGTTGTATTTATTCTAGACTCTATTTGTAGGACTTATTGTTGCTCGTGTACTCTAGACTCCGGATCCTTGGGAGTAGATATTGTCACGTGACTTATGTTAGTATTGTATCAGATTGGGTTTCTATTTCTCATTGTATATCATTATTGTGTTTAAACTATTAAAAATTGGCTATTTAATTATCTCACGTCGATTTGCCTAGCAAGTTAATGTTAGGCGTCATCACAACCCTGACTCTGATTCGGATCGTGACAAAAGTAGTTATGGTCTTTAATTTGCCAAAGGGATATATGTACTACTTGAAATAATACTGGCACTAAATAAATGTTGCATTAGCAATAAAGTAATATATCAGTACTAATAATGTCTATGTAAAAGTAGATATGGAAAATCACTAAGGTCGTTTGGTCATCGAGATTAGAAAATAATAAATATCAATAAAAAATCCAGTATTACTTTATAACTATTTTTAGTTGGCGTTTCTTAAGAAATATAATACCATTATAATTTTATGTAACAATTTGATATTATTTATACCGAAAATATGGAATGGATAATACAAGGATTAGTTTATGTGGATAAATTAGCTAAATGAAAATAGAACACCTAAAAGAGCAAAATATTTTTAATTTATGTAACGATCCGGCCGGTCATTTTAAGAATTAACACCCCGATTTCCTATTAACTGCCTTTCCCATATTTGTTTCTGCTATTGTGAGTTGCCGAGAAGATTCATTTTTAGTTTTGGAGTGTTTTGGGGCATTTAGTCCCTAAATGAGAGCTTAAGCTTTAGAATTTGGACCGTAGTCGGAACAGTGTGAAGACGGCCTCAAAATGGAATTCCATCGATCCCGTTAGCTCCGTTGAGTGATTTCGGGCTTAGGGGAGTATTCGGATTGTGTTTTGGAGGTTCGTAGCTTATTTAGGCTTTAAATGCCGAAAGTTAAATTTTTGAAGTTTCCGGATCGATAGTGAAATTTTGATATCGGGGTCGGAATCCGATTTTAAAAGTTGGAATGACTCCGTAGTATTAAATGTGACTTGTGTACAGAATTTAAGGTCAATCGGACATGGTTTGGTTGGTTTTGGTATCAGTTGTAGAATTCTTGAGATTTTAGTTCATTAGGCTTGTTTGAGTTTCGGATGCTTAACGGAAGTTGAATTGGACTTAGGAATTTTTTATCTTTGTTGAACCTATTGGTTTCGCAGCTGCGGAGTTTAGACTGCAAGTGCGGCGCCCCAGAAGTTGTTAGGCAACCGCAAATGTGGTATGACGCATAAGGCAATGGGTAGCAGATGCGGGATCTGAAGATTTAATGAAATTTCGTAGGTGCGGATTATTGGCCGCAGAAGGGGGACCACAGGTGCGGTTAACCCCTCGTAGAAGCGGATTTCACTAGGCAGAAAAAGAGAAAATCAAGGGTTTGAGTTCATAACCTCAAAAATCAAATCGGAGCTCGGTGGAAGGAGATTTTGTGGTGTTTTTGAAGAAAAGATCAGTGGGTATTGATTCCTAACCCCTTTTTGATTATATCCCATTAATCTAAGTTTAGTTTTATCATTTAATTTCGGATTTGCAGTGAATAATTGGGAAGAATTGAGAAAAGTTCTCCAACCAAGTTTTTGGGTTTCGGTTGTCGGAATTGAGTGATTTTTGGACAAGTGTTCTTGTGACTGAATGTGTGTTCTAAATTGATAAGTTTTACCCGATTCCGAGATGTGTGCTAGGGGAGGAGTTTTGGGCGTTTTTCTACTTTCTTGCCTTAGCTTCAATTTCCTTTAGCTAAACTCATTGTTTGTAGTTATATTTACATTATGAAATTAATTTGATTAGATTTGGGGCACTCGGAGGTGGATAGTCGTGGCAAGAGCGTTATGAGCACCTAATTTTTGATAATATTTAATTTTTTTTATCACTTCTTCTATGTAAATATTTTAGGGGTTTTAACCTACAATTTTTAGCTTTGTTACACTTTTTATTATAGGGTAAAAATACAAAATTTAAAAGGTGAATTATTACTATTAATATTATTTTATTTTTATTTTTATTTTAAAATAATCAAAGAATTCCGAAAAAATATTTTTTTTTAATTTTCAGGAGTGATTTAAAAAATAAGAAAAAGGGAAGTATTGAATAAAAAAATAAAAGTAAAAGTAGGTGGAATTCTCTTTTAAAAAGTAAAAGAAAGTAGAAAATTAAAAAAATTAAAGTAAAATTTTGTGGAAATTTTAAAAAAATAAAAAGTAAAAGAAAGTTGGAATTAAAAAACAAATATAAAGGTATCTGAAAATTAAAAAAATTTAAAGTAAAAGAAAGTAGCATTTTTAAAAAAGAAAAGCAAAAGAAAGTGGATTGTTTTTTAAGAAAAGTTAAATAAAATGAAATTCTCTTTTAAAAAGTAAAATAAAAGTGAGATTTTAAATAAGATAAAAGTAATTAAAGTTGGAATTTAAAAAATAAAAGTAAAAAAAAGGTGGGATTTCTTTTTATAAAAAAATAAAAGCAATTTGTAAGTGGGATTTCATTTAATTAAAAAATAATAAAATATTTTTTAAAAAAAATCTGAAAAATCTCGAAAAGTTTGCTATAAATAGGAGGGAAAAAAAGAAGAGAGGAGAAGAAAACACTGCAGCAGTCATTGAGCTGGAGTTGTTACTGAATCTGGGCAGCAGCAGCAACTCATTGCAAACACTGCAACTGGAGTTGTTACTGAATCTGGGCAGCAATATGTGGTGACAACCAAACCAGCTATTATGCAACAGTGGCAACAGGAATATTTGGCTAGCTTTGAATCTGGACAACAACTGCAGATTGCTAACACTCCACTCCAACAACAGCAGCAAATAGAGAACACATCAAGAGCAGTAGTCCTTTCATCAAATTCAAGACAACAACAGGACATTACTGTAAGCAATATGACTGGACAACAACAACAACTTGAAAGCACACCAAGTACTGCAATAATGAACTCAAATGCTGGACAGAAACAACAAGATTCCAGTACTCCTATGATTTCTGAGGAAGATAGAAAATTGCTTGATGCATTGGCAGACTCCACACATCGAAACTCAATAAATTCAATGCAAATTGTTAGTACAGGAAATGTGAGTAAAAACAGGAATAAAATGCAAGTCATAAAGCAACATCACAACACGACAGCTTTGGCAAATACACAACAAGGAAATGCATTGATGACACAGGACCTCGTCGACAACTATCCGCATCCTGTGAATGTGGGTAGAGATATGTATGAGGAAGGAGAAGAAGATGCCGTTTTGAAAGAATGTCGTTCACATGCAGCAAAACAAGGTGATTTATCCCCTATGCATAGCGGCAAAATAAAGAAACCACATACAAGGAAAAATAGTTGGGACGACAAGGTTAGTGATTTTATAAATGTTAGGCGACCTCCAATGAGAGTTTCCAAACAAAAGAAGGCTGCCCCAACTACGTTAACGAGGTCCAACCATTCAAAAAATAAATGAAAATTTTTTATTACGTTTTGAACACGGTTGAGGAAAACAACAAAGAATTACAAATTGAAGATTTTACAAGTTTGGAAAAGAAGGGACAAGAATCAAATTGGTACTACATTCTATTTTACCACTTTCTTAGTATTCTCATTTGTAATATCATCACAGAGTATGTTATAAACTCTGTTATGATCATTGAATATTTGGTCCGTTCAAGTTCTTATTTTTTACATGCTTGCTAGTAGGTGAGGCCTTTTCTTTGCCTCAATAGGATTAGTAAGGTAAGGTTTAGCCCGAGTTGTGTTGCCTTAGTCTTATGCTTTTGGAAATTATCCACACGGCTATGAGATTATATGCCCTCGTGAGATGTTGTCGATAGCTACACCATGAATCCTCTACATGAGGCTGTCATCATAAGGCAGTGTGAGGCGCAGAGGATTGATTATATAGCCAAGGCATATGGATAACACTATCGGTGCTATTGTCCCCCTTATTTGTGATTTTCCTAATTGTTGTATTTTTCTTTTTTCTTTTATTAATAAAAAACTAGCCCTAGGCGCTTGCCTAGCGGATTGCCAAAAAAAAAGAGGGGGCGGAGAGAACGGTATACACTCAATATACACTCTGGATACACTGGATATACAGGGGCAGAATTCATTTTGGAGAGAGTAAAAAAGATAGAACCAAATTTTCTAAAATATTGAGAGCGGAAGAACACCAGAGAGAGTTCAAAGCTAGAAAAAGAAAACAAAGAGAGATTTCCGGACTATTTTTCCTCTCCATTTTTACTGGTTTTCTCCGTGTTGCTGAGATTTCTGGATTGAGGTGTTGAAGCTACTGTGTTGGGCTTTCTGTTGCTGTATTTTGTTGTTTGTTGTTGCTGATTGCTTACCCCATTTTTCTGTTCTACATACCAGGTACATGTCCTGAAACTCGATGTATGTAAATATCCAGTTGAAAATGAATGAAATGGAGGCCTATTGTTGTTGAAGTGGAGGCCTATTGTTGATTTACTACTTTCATTATACTGTAATAACCGTACTGATGGACTGTTAATTATAAGTTTGTGCATTTGAACCGTTAAGTGTGTGTTAGATATTTAGAAATGCATATGAGTTTAGTTGAGTATTCGTTGTAATAATTCCATGCTGTACTAACAGAATAGTTTCTATTAGTTTAGTTAATTTCCGATTTTCCTAGATCTGTATAAATGGTATTTTCAAGCTGTGATTAATTAGGCTGTAGACTGTTAAAGTAGTGTGATACTTCTTCTAATCATGGGAGCTTTATATTTAGTAGTGATGATGTGAGTTAATCTATAATTCTGAGTTTGAGTGGTTGTGTGTGGGTTTGAAATCAGAAAATTAAAAGTAGATATGAGATATGTAATTCGTAAGGTTAATTTAGGCAATCCATTTTCGTCCAGCATCCTTAATTCTCGAGTTTTAATTCTCATATGTGGTCACGTTAGTGTTTAATCAAAGTTCATGAGTCAGCATTTTAATAAAAATGAGTCATAGTAGGGAATTTGAAATTTGAACTAGTATGCACCATGTTTGAAATTGTGATCATAGGCAATTTACGTGGGTCATGAAATCTGAAATCAGTTGCTTTCCAACTCATGTTTAATGTTGCATTAAATTTATTTTACTGGCTAGTTAATTTTAGTAGTAGATTCATCAGATTTGTGTTCTTAATTAAATTGAAATTCCATTCAGTGTAAAAGACAGGGCTTAACAGGCTAGTCCCTAAACGTTTGGGCCTCAGGATAATTGATGCACGGCCCAGGCCAGTTTTGGCCCCTTTCTCATTTAGGCCTGGGCCAAGGTCTGTTTTGGCCGATTTTATGGTGTATATCTGGTTTTAAATTCCCTCTGTTGGGCTCACATCGGAGCCCAATGGTCGGATGTTGGTGCAAAAATATTACTTAGTTTGCATCAGTCCAGTGACAAATTAATTAGGGCCTTTCTTTTATTTTAGAGACAAATTAAGTAGAAAACTATAGATTGCTCTAGGTTTGCATTTTAAAATAATAAAACGGGATGAGCCTCGCTAAACAAAACACATAAATTGCGGGGCCCTCAATAATTGTATATATTAAAATATTTAGAATTCGGGACGGGCCGTTTAGCGAATTTCACGGCCTTCCCCAAAATAATAACGCGTTAGTCTCCTTAGGCACGTATTTTAATAACATTACCTCCCTAAACTCAGGTGTGCATTTATGTGACCCAAATCCAAATCCCAACGATGTTAAAGTATGTCCAAAAACCACGGGTGCATTTATGTGACGTGGTTCAAGACTTGTTTTAATGACGTTGCAATTTTCTTTAAAAATGAATAAAAGCGGTTAAGGTTAAAATTTGCACATAGGTTCATAATTGTTAAAATCAGATAATTTAAGCCAAATATAACAGTTGAGCGACCATGCTAGAACCACAGAACTCGGGAATGCCTAACACCTTCTCCCGGGTTAACAAAATTCCTTACTCAGATTTCTGGTTCGCGGACTGTAAAACAGAGTCAATCTTTTCCTCGATTCGGGATTCAACCGGTGACTTGGGACACCATAAATCTCCCAAGTGGCGACTCTAAATATTTAATAATAAATCCCGTTTCGATTGTCCTTTAATTGGAAAAACTCCCTTATGCCCTTGCGGGTGTAGGTAAAAAGGAGGTGTGACAACTGGGACTACCGGACGCTGGACTTAAGACAGTTGTTGCTGCTGCTGTTGCTGTTACTCTTACCGGGGGGGGAACTCCCCTTAGGATTTTGGTACTGTTGTTATATGAGTGTCATGTACGTGCAGATCGGTACGGAGATGCCTGTACTTATCTTCGAGAGGCTATGTAACTGTTAGGAAAATTGCACTTCATTTGATTTCCTTATCGTGCAAGATTTTTGATATCAAAATTCTAAACCTCTGTCTTTTATTCTCTCATAGATAGTGAGGATACGTGCAACCGGAGATGACCAGGCACCCGCACCCCCTGCTAGGATAGCAGAGGTCAGGGCTGGGGTAGAGGCTGAGGATGCACATGTGGTGCAGCTAGAGCACCCGCGCGAGCTACTGCAGAGGAGCCACCGGCATCTCCAACCGAAGCCCAAGCACCTGATACACCTATTACTACTACTATTCCAGCTCTTAGAAGACCCTTGCACAGTTCGAGAGCGTGTACACCACTCTAGCTAAGGCAGGGTTGATTCCCCTTACTGCAGCCACATCCTAGGCCGGGGGAGGAGCACAGACTCCCAACGCCCGTACCCCAGAGTAGTGGGTCCAGGTTGATCTAATCCCAGAGGGTATACTGGTACCGCCTGTATCCCCAGTTCAGCTCGAGGGCAGGGCAGTAGCTTCAGAGGATGAGCAGCGGAAGCTTGAGAGGCTCAAGAAGTACAAGCCTCCTACATTTAGTGGTCTAGCATCAGATGATGCTCTGGGATTTCTGGAGGAGTGCTATCATATCCTCCGCACTATGGGTATATCAGGATCGAATGGGGTTTCATTCACTGCCTTCCAGCTTCGAGGAGCAGCCTATCAGTGGTGGCGTACTTTTTAGTTGGATAGTCCAGCTGAGGCAGCTTCCCTTACATGGACCCAGTTTTCAGATATGTTTTTGAGGAAGTATGTTCCTTAGAGCCTCAGGAGCGCATGGTGCGCAGAGTTTGACCATTTGCACCAGGGTACTATGACTGTTTCAGAGTATACTATCCATTTCACTAACTTGGCTAGGCATGCACCGGCCTTGGTTTCTACAGTTCGTGAGAGAGTTTGTTGGTTTATTGGAGATGGATATTTCTTATTAGTAGGTGATGAGCATTACTAGGAGAGTAGAGGGCATGCTTCCTTGGGATAGATAAGAGAGGGAGGCCACGAGGTCTCGAGAGTAGAGCCATTATTCTTGTGCCTGTGCTCCAGTTGTAGTTCGTCATGATAGGGGTTATATGAGTTGCCCCGTTCATTCAGTTCTTCCAGTAGCTAGTGGTATTCCAGCTCCTCCTAGACCTCAGGAGCCTTATTATGCACCTCCAGTATCTAGTGCGCCTCCTACACAGGGTGCTTTCAGTGGTCAGTCCAATAGACCTGGCATGAGCCAGTCACAGCCGCCACATCTTTCCAGAACTTGTTTTAAGTGTGCCGACACACACCATATGGTGAGAGATTGCCCAGATTTAGGAGGGGTGCACCTCCATAGACTTCTCAGCCACAGCGTGCTCCGAAGAGTTCCCAGGCTATGATCACAACACCAGTTGCTTCCCCACCTACCTAGCCAGCTAGAGGTGGAGGTCGGGGAGGTAGAGGTCGCCCTAGAGGGGGAGGCTAGGCCAGATACTATGCCCTTCTTGCCTGTACTGAGGTTGTTGCCTCCGATTCTGTCATCACAAGTATTGTCCTGGATTATCACAGAGATGCATAGGTTTTATTCGATCCAGGATCCACTTATTCTTATGTGTCCTCTTATTTTGCCCCGCATTTGGGCGTATCTTGGGATTCTTTGAGTTCCCATGTATATGTTTCTACTCATGTAGAGATTCCCTTATTGTAGACCGCATTTATCGGTCATGTTTGATTGCTTTTAGTTGTTTTGAGACCAGAGTCGACTTATTATTGCTCAGCATGGTAGATTTTGTTGTTATCCTAGACTTGGACTGGTTCCATTATGCTATTCTTGATTGTCATGCCAAAACCATAACGCTGGCTATGCCAGGTGTACCACGAGTAGAGTGGAGGGGTACTTTAGATCACACTCCCAGTTGAGTTATTTCATTTATTAAGGCTCGACAAATGGTTGAGAAGGGGTGTGATGCATATCTGGGCTATGTGAGAGATGTCAGTATTGATACCCCTACAGTTGATTCAGTCCCAATAGTACAGGATTTCCCTGATGTGTTTCCAGCTGATCTTTCGGGTATGCCACCCGATAGAGATATTGATTTCGGCATTGATTTGTTGCCGGGCACTCAGCCCATTTCTATTCCTCCTTATCATATGGCTCCTCTTGAGTTGAAGGAGTTGAAGGATCAATTACAGGAATTTCTTGATAAGGGCTTTATTTGGCCCAGTGTGTCACCTTGGGGTGCTCTTGTCGTGTTTGTGAAGAGAGGACTCAGTATGGTCAATACGAGTTCCTTATTATGTCATTTGGGTTGACCAATGCCCCAACAGAATTTATGCATTTGATGCACAGCGTGTTCTGGCCATATCTTGACTCGTTCGTCATTGTCTTTATTGATGATATTCTGGTATACTCCCGGAGTCGGGAAGATCATGAGCAGCATATGAGGACAGTGCTTCAGACTTTGAGAGAAGAAATTATATGCGAAGTTCTCAAAAAGTGAGTTTTGGTTGGATTCTGTGGAATTCTTGGGTCTCGTGGTATCGAATGAAGGGATCAAGGTGGATCCGAAGAAAGTGGAAGTAGTGCAGAGTTGGCCCAGACCATCCTCAGCTACAAAGATCTTTGGTTTTCTTGGCTTGGCGGGTTATTAGCGTCGATTTGTTAAGGAATTTTAATCTATTGTAGCACCTATGACCAGGCTGACCTAAAAGGGTGCTCCGTCCAAGTGGACAGAAGAGTGTGAGGAGAGCTTCCAGAAGCTCAAGACAGCTTTGACTACAGCCCCAGTATTGAAATTGCCTATAGGTTTGGGGTCTTATACTGTCTATTGTGATGTCTCGAGAATTGTCCTTGGAGCGGTATTGATGCAAGACGGTAGGGTGATTGCCTATGCGTCTAGACAATTAAATGTGCATGAGAAGAATTGTCTTGTCCGTGATCTCGAGTTAGCTGCTATTATTCAGGCCCTGAAGATCTGGCGTCATTATTTGTACAGTGTTCCTTATGAGATCTATACTGACCACCGGAGTTTGCAGCATCTGTTCTAGAAGGATCTTAATTTGTGTTAGAGGAGGTGGTTAGAGCTGGTGAAGGACTATGATACCTCTATCTTGTATCACCCAGACAAAACCAATGTGGTGGCCGATGCTTTGAGTCACCGGGAAAAGGGTTTGGGGAGTTTGGCTTATCTACCAGCAGCGGAGAGGCCCATGGCAATGGATGTTCAGGCCTTAGCCACCCAGTTTGTGAGACTGGATCTTTCGGAGCCCAGTTGGGTTTTAGCTTGTGCGATTTATCGGTCTTTCTTGTTGGATCGTATTAAAGAGTGTCTGTTTGATGACCCTCATTTGCTTGTCCTCAAGGACAAGATACTGCATGATGATGCCATAGATGTGACCATTGGTGATGACGGGGTATTGAGGATGCAGGGTCAGATATGTGTACCCAATGTTGATGGGCTTTGGGAGTTGATTCTAGAGGAGGCCTACAATTCACGATATTCCATCCATCCGAGTGCCGCGAATATGTACCAAGATTTGAGATAGCACTATTGATTGAGGCATAAGAATAAAGATATAGTTGGGTTTGTAGCTCGGTGCCTCAATTTTTAGCAGGTAAAGTATGAGCACTAGAGATTAGGTGGCTTGCTCAGCAGATAAAGATTCCGGAGTGGAAGTGGGAGCGTATCACCATGGACTTCATAGTTGGCCTCGCACGGACTTTGAGGAAGTTCAATTCCATTTGGGTGATTGTGGATCAGCTGACCAAGTCCGCGCACTTTATTCCTGTGTGTACTACCTATTCTTCGGAGCGGTTGGCGGAGATTTACATATGGGAGATTGTTTGTCTGCATGGTATTCCAGTTTCCATCATTTAGATATATGTACTTAGTTCACATCACAGTTCTGGAGGGCCGTACAACATGAGTTGGGTACTATGGAGTTGAGAAAAACATTTCACCCCCAGACGGACGGACAGTCCGAGTGCACCATTTGGCTTTTTGAGGATATGCTCCATGCGTGTGTGATGGAGTTTGGAGGTTCTTGGGATCAGTTCTTGCCACTGGCAGAGTTTTCCTACAATAACAGTTATCAGTCCAGCATTCAGATGGCACCGTATAAGGCCTTGCATGGTAGGCGGTGTAGATCCCCGGTGGGTTGGTTCGAGCCGGTCGAGGCTAGATTATTGGGCACAGTCTTGGTTCAGGATGCCTTGGAGAAGGTTAAGGTGATTCAGGATAGACTCCTCACAGCCCAGTACAGACAGATGAGTTATGCGGACCAGAAGGTTTGTGATGTTTCCTATATGGTTGGAGAGCGGGTCTTGCTTCGAGATTCGCCTATGAAGGGTGTTATGAGATTTGGGAAGAAGGGGAAACTGAGTTCGAGGTTTATTTGTCCTTTTGAGTAATTGTGACGTGTTGGGGAGGTAGCTTATGAGCTTGCCTTACCTCCCAGCTTGACAGGAGTCCATCCGGTATTTCATGTTTCGATACTCCGGAGGTATCACGGTGATTCGTCGCACGTGTTGGATTTCAATTCAGTCCAGTTGGACAAGGTTCTACCTTATGTTGAGGAGCCAGTGGCCATATTGGACAGGTAGATTCAAAAGTTGAGGTCAAAGAGTATTGTATCAGTGAAGGTTCAGTGGCGATGTCAGCTGATCGAGGAGGCGACTTAGGAGACCGAGCAGGATATACGTAGCCGTTACCCTCATCTCTTCACCATATCAGGTATGTCTCTATGCTCGTTCGAGGACGAATGAATATTTTAAGAGAGGGAGAATGTAACGACCCGGCCGGTCGTTTTGAGAATTAATGCCCCGATTTACTATTAGCCACTTTCCCCGTGTTTGTTTCTGCTATTGTGAGTTGCTGGGAAGATTCGTTTTGAGTTTCGAACTGTTTTGGGACATTTAGTACCTAAATGAGAGCTTAAGCTTTAAAATTTGGACCGTAGTTGGAACAATGTGAAGACGGCCTCGGAATGGAATTCTATCAATCCTGTTAGCTCTGTTGAGTGATTTCAGGCTTAGAGGCGTGTTCGGATTGTGTTTTGGAGGTTCGTAGCTTATTTAGGCTTGAAATGCCGAAAGTTAAATTTTTGAAGTTTCCGGATCGATAGTGAAATTTGATATCGGGGTCGGAATCCGATTCTGAAAGTTGGAATAGCTCCGTAGTGTCTAATGTGACTTGTGTGCAAAATTTGGGGTTAATAGGACATGGTTTGGTTGGTTTCGGCATCGGTTATAGAATTCTTAAGATTTCAAGTTCATTAGGCTTGGATTGGAGAGTGAATCGTAGTTTTAGTATTGTTTGAGGTGATCTGAGGGTTGGATTAAGTTCGTATGATGTTTTAGGATTGGTTGGCATGTTTGGTTGAGATCCCGAGGGCCTCGGGTGAGTTTCGGATGCTTAACGGAAGTTGAATTTGACTTAGGAATTTCTGAACTTTGTTGAACCTGTTGATTTCGCACCTGCGGAGTTTGGACTGCAGAAGAGGTTAGGCAACCGCAGATGCGGTCTGAGGCATAAGGCAATGAGTCACAGATGCGGCTCAAAGCCCGCAGATGCGGAACCGCATCTGTGTGAAGAGGGGCGCAGGTGCAGGGTCTGGAGATTTAATGGAATTTTGTAGGTGCGGATTATTTTCCGTAGAAGCGGGACGAGAGGTGTGGTTATCCCCTCGCAGAAGCAGATTTCGCTAGGCAGGAAAAGAGAAAATCGAGGGTTTGAGTTCATAACCTCAAAAGTAAAAATGGAGCTCGGTGGAAGACGATTTTTTGGGGTTTAAAAAGAGAAGATCAGTGAGTATTAATTCCTAACTCCTTTTTGATTATATCCCATTAATCTAAGCTTAGTTTTATCATTTAATTTCGGATTTCGGGTGAAAAATTGGGAAGAATTGAGAAAAGTTCCCCAACCAAGTTTTTGGGTTTTGATTGGGTTTTAGTTGTCGGAATTGAGTGATTTTTGGACTAGTGTTCTCGTGAGCGAATGGGTGTTCTAAATTGATAACTTTTACCCGATTCTGAGACGTGGACTCGAGAAGGATTTTTGGGCATTTTTTCTATTTTCTTGCCTTAGCTTCGGTTTCCTTTAGCTAAACTCGTTGTTTGTAGTTATATTTACATTATGAAATTGATTTGATTAAATTTTGGCGACTCGGAGTTGGATACTCATGGCAAGAGTGTGATCCCAGATTGATTTTGAGCTGGTTCGAGGTAAGTGGTTTGCCTAACCTTGTGCGGGGGAACGCCCCTTAGGATTTTGGTACTGTTGTTATATGAGTGTCGTGTACGTGAGGTGACGAGTGCGTACATGTGCTAATTATTGAAAACCCCCATTTTCATTAAGCAAATATTTATGTTTTCTTTTAATTGAGCAATACTTGTACATGAAGTCTCCTGTTTAGCTTAGGAAAAACATGCTTATGTGACCTAATTGTCTTACGTGCTTTAACTGCTTACTTGAATTTTGTATAGCATATTTAGGGTAGAAATTCCTGTCTTTCTCGAAACTATTGTGTATTTACTTTGGGACTATGGGACGAGATACCGAGAGATCCCCCTGTACTGGATATCTACTTTAGGACTACGTACCGGTATTCCGGGAGATCCCCCTGCACATTTACAATTGGGACTACGTGACGAGATCCCGGGAGATCCCCCTGTACTGGATATTTACTTTGGGACTACGGATCGGTATTCCGGAAGATTTCCCTGCATATTTATGATTCAGACTACGGGACGATATCACGGGAGATCCTCTGCACATTTATGTTTGGGACTACGAGACAATATACTGGGAGATCCCCTGTTGCTATCTCTATGTACTAAGTTATATTCTTTCTGTGATTTTATTCTTTATCGACTGTTAGTATTTTAATTATGCTATCATATTTCACACTGTTTACCTTGTTATATGTATATAACCAGTAGGGCCCTGACCTTCCTCGTCACTACTCGACCGAGGTTAGGCTTGGCACTTACTGGATACCATTGTGGTGTACTCATGCCCTTTCCTGCACATATTTTTCATGTGCAGATCCAGGTTCTTCTGCTCAGCCATACTATCAGTGAAGCGAGGCGATTTCAGAGACTTCGAGGTATATCTGCCGCATCCGCAGAACGAGAAGTCCCTCTCTATTCTCCCTTTTAGTTATAGACCTTCTGTAATTACTTTTGTTTAGACTTTTGGAGTTAGAACACTATGTATATTTCTTAGTTTGTGATTCATGAGATTCCGAGTTTTTTGGGAGTGCTATTATTGGTCGAGAGTATTATTATTGTATATGCCGAGCGGCATTTTAAACACTTTATCTATGTTTAACTGTGGTTAGTTATACTTTTAAATTCCATTTTTCATAAATTGTTTGGCTTACCTAGCCGTAGAGACTAGGTGCCGTCACGAAAGTTCACGAAGGGAGAACTTGGGTCGTGACAATTTCATCATTCGACTTTTATTTGCTTTAAAATAAGGATAAAACTATAGTAGTTTTTTATTTTACACTACATATATACCAAATAAATATACATAAAATAATTCAATCTCAACATCAACATTATAATAAACGCGAACGGAAGGACTTTTGATATTGATTCAATGGGGAAGATCTCTTTTGGCTATTGGAGGATGAATAATAGAGAAGAAGGTTGTTAAGTAGGCCGAAATATAACCGTTATGGCTTATTTCATATGCTTCACACCTCTTAAAAACATGTGAATCATGCACTAGAGCCAACTAGACTTTGGAATGACACACAGTCTCAGACAACGGTCATAAGGGTTTATTATACCGAGTTTGAACAAGTCTTCACTTGATAAACTATTGAATACAGGAACCGAGATGATAAATTTGAACAAGTACAAGGGTTTATTAGGCTATTCTACCTATTAATTTTAGAACCCAATTATTAGCACTTGAAGTTATCGTTCTAAAATTCAGAACCTATAAAACTCATAAAGATAAAATCGTAATTCCAACTCAAACTAGAATCACATTAAAAAGGAGAGTCACAAGTTGGACATTACATGTGCAACAATTGGTAGTAGTAAAAGAACTAAATCCCTCACAGATTATTGGCAGAATAGACCATAATGAACCATAGTCATTGCTTCGGCATGACGTTTCTCGTTTTTTGGCATTTTAGGGCCAAAAAATAAATTCAGGATGATTCCATATTTTTGTGTGTTATAGTCCACGCTATCTACATGAATTCAGGCGACCGGCTCCGAATCGCCTTAAATTTTGCAGGCGCATAAAAAAACAACCTAATGAATATAGTCATTGTTTTTGCAGACCGTTCCTCGTTTTTTGTATTTTTGGGCCGAAACCAGGAATTCGGGATGATTTCCATATTTTCGTGTGCTAGTCCACGCTATTTGCATGAATTCGAAAGACCGACTCCGAATCATTTAAAATTTTGCAGGCCATGAAAAACGACCTAATGAATAATAGACATCATTGTTAGAGTTGTTGTGCTGAGTATGATGAAAATGTTCCACCTTGTAGGCAAGGAAGGCATGTCTCATATGATGATGGTTCACATTATGTAGTCAGATGTGATCACTTCTAATTCAACTACATTTAGATGCAAAATTTGTCTTTCAAATTCCAAGGAATGTGATGACATACGTGAAATCTAGTGCAGATACCGCGAGCAGCAATAAGAGACATTTCTTTTTAATCGAGGTATCTATTTGATCACTAGCTAAGTTAGAATATCTATCTGAAACAATAATAGTATCAAAAGCAAGAGTTAAAAGTGGCCAGCCTATAGATATTTTCCATATTCGTTGCAAGTTGAGAGCGTTCAATCAACTTCAAGTTGCGATCCAACGTCCTATACATGATTGGTTAACGACGATTTTTAACATCTTTGAGATCTCAAAGCTTACTAATAAATTTAATCAAAAATAAAAACTTCGAATACTTTTCTAGAAATGCATTACTATTATTTTCTGCATACATCATATAATTAATTTCTCACAACTATTTATTTAAACTATTCCAATGCTCACAATCATATTTATAAATTAAATATTTTCATAAAAGTTAGACTTTGGTTGGTGGAATAGTGCGGTCCCTCTGCTTCTTAGTGTGTCTTCCACTGTCAAATAAAGCAACCAATAAAAGCACTATAAGGTCTGCTACAAATAATTGAACCGACTATACTATCCACACAAAACCAAAAATGGAAGCTGCAATTTTCACAAAAATCCTCTATTTTTTCACTCTTTTTCTTTCCTTTTTATTTATAATCACTTCCGTAACTAGCCAATCTCCATGCAATGGTACAATAGCCGAGTGTAATGAAGAGTTGGAGATTTTAATGGAGTATGATATTAGCCGAAGATTTCTTGAAGAAAGAAAAAAGTATATTTCTCCTGGAGCTTTAAAACGAGATCAGCCGATTTGTAACGGCGGCGCTGGCGGCGGCGGCGAACCATATTCCCGCAGTTGCCTTCCGCCGCCGTCAAATCCTTATAATAGAGGTTGTTCTAAATATTATCGTTGTAGAGGTGATCAATGATATAAAAAATAGGTGATTCTGAATTTTATGTTTTTTTCTTCATGTTGTGTTCCTGTAGTTGTTATTTGTGGATGAAATTGTTTCTTTCAATGCAACTAGCTATTTATTTATTTTTTTAATTATGAATTAGCTTGCACGACCTAGCTACTAATATTAATGTTGATATTTCTTTATATACTTAATTATACTTGCCAATAATTAATTGAATAACAATAAGCAATCTAGGAGTTTTTGCAGAATTTATAATTTTTGATAAATTTTTTAGTTTTGAAAACTTCAAGGAGGTTTCACATCCGCTTCTTTATTGCAGTATGATCGAGGGGGAAACAAAAAATCAGGAAATGTATCTAGTACAACAGAAATTATTTTTAATACCGTAAGGTTTTTCGATAATATAATTTCTATGAAAAGTACGTTTAGAAAATGATATGGTGTTTGATTGGTGAGTGAAAATATTTTTTAAAAATATCTATTAAATAATAATAATTATATTAACAAATCTGATAGTGTAACGATAAAAAAAAATAGTATTAGAGAGATTGATAAAAATATTTAAGTGCAAGTTTGAGCAATGATGCAAAATCAAATATTAAGATAATAGTTTTTTCTATTACTGAAAAAAAGTTCTTTGATAATTTTCTAGTAGCGGAAAGCTAGGAATTTAAGGGTGTTCAAATTTAAAAGAGATTTTAAAAATGCACGATAAAGAGTGTAAAATATGTGTTATGTACCTCTAAAATATAATATTTTATCGATGTACACCGTATAATTTTTCGACAACGTGGCTTCGTCACTGCTAGTAGGATGCTAGTTGGAAGAAATTTTGCGAGGTTAGCTTTGTAATGCCTTCGAACATAAGTTTTTTTTCTTTCTTTTTCAAGTCAGTTATTTTGAGTGACAAAGGCTTCAATGGTAATTTTGTACTTTAACTCAAAGGATCAACGGTCTACCTAATAAAACCACTCATTTTCCATTAAAACATTTTCTAGAGAAATATTTTTTTCATAGAAAATATTTTCCTTTCGTACCAAATATGCCCTAAAAGAAAAAAAAAAAATTGGAGGTGGAGGTGGAGGTGCTCTGCCCATTTGGCAACTTTCACTCACTCATTAAGCATTAAATTCAGTTTCAAAAGGAAGGTCATGAGTTTATGCAGCACAGACTATTTCAGATGTTGGCACTAGTTGACATTACCTGAGGAGAGTGTATATTCAGAAGGCACACTGAGTTTTGACTTACGGATATTTCGTTAGTATTGTGGTACTCACCTGGTTGACCAACTACTGATATTGAAGTTTTTGCTATGTTGCATGGAAGGATTATAGAAGTATTTCTCGTGGGGATGATTATGTATGATAGATGGGTTAGCTATTCGAGTAGCGGAGTTGGAATCGGCTATGGCGATTCATGTGCTCTATGAAATTGGAGGGTGGAAGTTCTCAGAAGCAGATTGTTTCTGTGGCAAAAGTTACCAACTGGTAGTATGTGTTAAGGGAGTAATTAAAAGATTTTCTTTGCTTGTGCCTGGAAACATATTTGGGCCTTTATTTCAATTGTTTTCAACACCTTGATATCTTTACTCTGTTCCAATTTGGATCCTTGGTTTTCACTATTGGAACTCGTGTTACAAAGGTTTTGTTTTCATGTTCTACTTGACTTTAAAAGTTTTCGTTAATTCTAGACTTTAAGGACCGCTTAAGTACTTGGCTTTCTTCATACCAAGCAAAATGATGAGGAACAAAAAGGATGAAAAAGAACTACATTAAACTTTAAACTTACCTTTGCACCACCAGCCAAAGTTTAATTAGTCAATATATAAGACATAATCTAATATTATGATTTTTCTAGTAATTATTATGGTGGATTTTTTATTTCAGCTATTAGCTAATATTAAATATAATTAATTTCGTCTATCTATTCGAATCAAGAAATTACAAACACGATTTTATATACTAAGTGACAAGTCAAATTAAATAGGAGTACGTCATACTAGTCATTTTATACGAATAAACAGAACTCTTTTAATAACACTAGAAACTACTACTCCAATAGACAACAACAACTCTGTAATAATAAAACTAATTATTGCAAGAGTTCTGTTTATTCCTGGAACAGTTTTAATTATTTTAAAATTATGGCAAGTTCTTTGGAATTTGGGTTTAGAGATTTCATTGTTTAGTTAAAGGTAGGTACGCTACTGCATTTCAAGCTCTCAGACAGAAAGGAGCTTTGACACCTTTTCTGTCCAAGGTGTGGATTAAAGAGATTCCATTTAAAATATCTTTTTCATATGGAGAATGCTAAAGAACAGGCTGCCTTTAGATGATTGAATCCAATTGCTTAGTCTCCAGGTGGCCTCTAATTGTTGTTGCTGCAGAATTCCCATGGAAAAGACACTGAACCATGTATTTGCGAAAGGTGATATGTGCCAAAAAGGTATGGGAGGTAACTGCTAGACCGCTTGGAATGGGAATACAGTGATAGACATGTTATTAAACTGGTGGAATACTCATTCCAAAAACACTGTCCGTAAATTCATTCTTCTGAGTACTCCTTTAGTTATTTGCTGGGAGCTATGGAAGGCCAGGTGTAGCAGAAAGTATGGACAGAAAACTACCTCAATTACTAGAAATTCACACCTAATTTTGACACAAGTAAAACTGTCAATAGATAAGAAATTCAGTAAGATGAATGAGCAATGGAATTGGAACTTTGTTTGCATGATTGCAGAAGGTTACAGGCCTACAATTAGAAGCTTGATAGTCAGATGGAAGGAGCCAGAGGGAGGAGGCATGGAAACTTAACACAGACGGCAGTTTCATGAAGGAACTACGGCGTGCGGGACTAGGAGGTGTTGTTAGGAAAGGAAGTGTCGAAATAGTCATGGCATTTGCTAAACCATGCCAATTCTTGACTAACAACTACAGCGTGGTTCAAGCTGCCCTGTTTGGTCTGAAATGGTGCTGCAGACAGAATTTTAATCACCTGACCCTCGAAATGGACTCATTGATTCTTGTCAACATAATCAGTGGAAAATACAAAATCCCATGGAGTTTGCATAGTGCTATTGGGCAGATCCAGGAACTTGTTCAACAAAGGAATATCACTGTAGTTCACTGCTACAGGGAGGGTAACGCAGTCGCGGATTTCTTGGCAAAGTTTGCCACACATATGGAGGGCTCAGTACTATACTTAAGGGAAGAAGACATGGCAACAGAGATTCGAGCTCACGTGCGCATGGATGCCTCGAAGATCCCTGTTTTTCGCTTCAAAACTACCAAACATTCAGGCTGGTGTTTTCAACCTCCATAATGGTTTTGAGGAATTGAGGAAGTAGGGGAGAGTAGAAATGAAATATTTTATCAACTAATATAAGGAGGAGCACGGGTAGGCTTCTTTAGTGGCATGAAGATTCTGGGGTTGTATAGTTGTGTAACGACCCGATTGGTCGTTTTGAGTATTTGCACTTCGCTCGATAGTTTGAGGGTACAAGTATCTCCGCATGATATATTATGACTTATGTGAATCGTCGGTTTTGGTTTTCAAGTTATTCGGAATTGATTTGGAAGAATGAATTTCAAGATTGAAGCCTTAAGTTGGAAGAGTTGATCAAGTTTGACTTTTTAGTATTTGACCTCGGATTGGAGTTTTGATGGTTCTGTTAGGTCCGGATGGTGATTTTAGACTCGAGCATATGCCCGGATTTGCATTTGGATATTTCTAGAAGGATTTGGCACTAAATGGCGAAAGTTGGAAACTTGAAGGTTTGGAAAGCTCATAAGTTTGACCGGAAGTTGACTTTGAGGATATTGGATCGGAATTGTAGTTCTGGGAATTGGAATAGCTTCTATACATCATTTGGGACTTTTGTGCAAAATTAGAGTTCGTTCCGGGTTGACTTGATATGATTCGGCGCGAGTTATAGAAGTTGAAAGTTCATAAGTTCATTAATTTCGATTTGAGGTGTGATTCGAAATTTGGACGTTATTTGATGTAATTTGAGGCCTTGAATAGGTCTGCTTTGTATTACGAGACTTGTTGGTATATTCGGACGAGGTCCCGAGTGGCTTGGGTGAGCTTCAGATAGGTTTAGGTTGTGTTGCGCTTGTTTTTTATGCTTTGGCGTCGTTTCCTCAAACATATTTAGCTCCACATTAAGCAAATGAGCTCCAAATTTAGTTTTTATTGAAGCATTACATTCCTATCGTAATTTCGGAGTCATAACAATTTATTAATTGAAATTGTCTTCTCCTACATTATGTGATATATTTAAGTCGTCTTTGGCTAAATTGAGCCTGGAAGAGGTGAATGTAAAGGAAGAAGCTAAATTGAGTATTTAGTTGGCTGAATTTAGGTAAGTGTCTTACCTAACTTTATTGAGGAAATTTTTCCTACTATTTGACATTATTTGCTACATGCAGGGGTGATATATATATGAGGTGACGAATATATATGCATGTGCCAGGGTTAATTATGCTCGGGGTAGATTATGCTATGAATTGTGCCTTGTAGAATTACGTGACCTTCTTGCTTCATGTTACGGGACCTTCTTGCTTCATGTCTTACTTAACTCACAGATACTATGAATATAGAATTAAATATTAGAAACCAAGATTTAGTTTATTATAACTTGATTAAAATTTGACGGAATTCTGAGAAACATTGATGTGTCTAATTCGGTCATCATTATGCTTAATCATTAATACATTGCTACGACCAATATTGTTGAGATATTATATTCTATACTCGTGTTGTAGATCATTCTTGAGATTTGTTGAAATACTTGAATAATAAGGTTCTTGAGGATTTATTGAACTATTGTTGGCTTTAAAGTTGTGATTGGGGTTCATTTGGAATATTCGTTTAAACACTCTCCTTAATGTTATTTATTCTTCCTACCTTATTTGTCATTGATATACATATGCTTGGTAAGGAAGAGTGTAAATGCACGAAAGATGATGTCGTGCCATGTTATGTGAGTGTAAAGCACGAAGGGTGATGTCGTGCCATTTCATTCAAGTGTAAAGCACGAAGGGTGATGTCGTGCCATGTTATGTGAGTGTAAAGCACGAAGGGTGATGTCGTACTATTTAATTTGAGAGTAAAAGCACGAAGGGTGATGCCGTGTCATTTTATTTATATTATCAAGCTTTTATATTATCACGAGTTCATGGCACGATGGGTGTTTCCGTGCAGGCGAGGACGAGGGACATGCATTATGTTGTGATATCTTTTCCTCGTGTTACGTTCATGCCTTTACATTGAGCTGTTATTGTCGTACTTATGGTTCTTATGTGACTTATCGTTATTGTCCTGTCCTTGTCCTCTATCTTAATTGTTATTGTGTTGCCCAACCTTATACTTGCTTGACTTGCAAATACCATGTCTACTTCCTATTGTTATAATTACATCCATGTCGTATCTATTTTGTTGCAGTTTAGTATAAACCTTCTACTATGTTAGTCATTCATGCCTCTACTTGTTAACCTATAAAGATCATATGTTCCCTTCTTATGTGTTATATCTATATGTAGGCCTCCACCATGCTAGTTAGTTGAAGTTTATATTCCTTCTTCCTAATTGCTATCATTTTTTCATATGCCTTCCGCCTAGTCTCTTACTGTTGCCCATATATACAACCTCGTTCATTATTGCTATTTGCGTATTTTCTACTTGTCATTACTGTTATCGGCACTTCTGTCATCTAGTTGGTACTGTAATATGCATATTTGGTGAGGATGAGATAAATGCATGAAGGGTGTTTCCGTACAATACTTGATATCTAAATACATTCCTCACGCTATGAAAGTTATGGAGTGACTATCGTGGTTTATTGGTTTTCGTACTAAGGAAAAGATTGGTCGAGATATTGGAAAATGTTAAATTGTGATCTCTTCTAGTACTCAATTATTGCTTTGCATCATTTTGTGTACTCTTTTCTGTTATATCATGGTATAGTTTTATTGCTAGTTTACAGTACAGGTTTATCAGTGAGTATATTTTAGCTAAAGGCCTCATCACTACTTCGATGAGGATAGACAAGATACTTACTAGGTACATGAGGCTGGTTATACTCATACTACACTTCTGCACCTTGCGTGCAGATTTTTGGAGCGGAGCTGCTGGTGATGTCAGGAGTTGACTCTGAAGATGTTCGTGCATTACGGATATAGTTGCCATTTGTCCTATGTAGCTTTAGATTTTGCTAATCTGTTTATGTAACTTTCAAACAGATCGTGTAATTATTTGTACCAGCTTTGTAATTTTCAATTCTTAAAAGCTCATGACTCGTACTACTAGTCCTTGGGTTAATGTATAAATGTTCAAATTATTCTTCACTGTTTTTCTATAAATCTCATTTGGATTGTATTGACTGTTAGTTGTCTTACCTAGTAGGTCGAGTTAGGTGCCATCACGATTGGTCAATTTTTGGTCGTAACAAGTTGGTATCAGAGCACTACGTTCGTAGGTTCTACGAGTCATGATCAAGTGTCTAGTAGAGTCTTATGGATCAGTATGATGACGTCCATACCTATCTTCGAGAGGCTACAGGGCACTTAGGAAAAATTTCCCTTTCTGCTTTCCTTATCGTGCGGCCTTGTTTCAGCTTGAAACCTATGATTTTGATTCTTCCCAATCGTTCATATGTGATGTTGCGTACTCAGTATTCACTATGTGTCGAGAATCTGTGATGTTGCAGATAGGTTACGGAGGGCTATAGATTCTTGTTTGTCATTGCAATATGATGTCTAATCTTGGAAGCAGATGAAGTGTTAAATCTTTTAGTCGTTCAATTGATGTACGAGGCGGGTTCTTATTTTCGGTTAGTAAGCACAGACTTGGGAAAATTGGTTGGTAGCCTAGCTGTTGTGATAAAGGTAGGTTCATGGTAATGTGTCGATTTGAGTATAGTTGGTGGGCCACCTACTGCGTGAGGAGTTGTGACCATGTGTTTAGTATGAATTTTCCATTTGGTGGGATGCAGATATTATCATTTCAGAGCAAATGGGGAAGTTGTTTGACTATTGCAAGGATGGGTAAACGTTTTGCAGAGTTTTCGAAGTGTCCTAATGACTAGTATTGCATGAGTGTTTGAAGTATTCAGCTAAAAGGTCTTGTGGGATCGGGGCATGTTATGAAGATGTGGTACTTTGGATTACCAACGATGTGTTCTATGGCTTCAGAATAAGTGGGGGAGTCTGCTAATGACGATCGAATTGTAGGATCATGCGTTGTATCGGTTTTCGGGCCGAGGGATTACTTGGTTATTCCTTAGAATAGTCATGTGCGGGTGAAACACGGGTGCTCGATGTGTATTAGTTTTGTATTGAAGATCAGAGTAAGGTGAGTGGTTATCAAGAAGGTTCTGACAGGTTCCAAGTCTTATGTAGCATTCTTCTGAATTGGTGTACGGGTAGGGTTAAGTTCGGTAGCGAATGGCGATCGGACCTGCGGTATTTCTTTGTCAACAAAGATTTTACATGACAATGTCGGAGAGATATAAGAAATGGATTTGGGTTACTAGGAGGTTCCTTCAGGGCAATCATATTGGATTGAGTTACTTCTGGGTGATTCGGTTATGTTAGAGATGATCAGTCCTGATAACTCGATCATTTGTTATTGAGTTCCAAAGAATTCATCATGGTTATGACCACGGTCGGAGTGGGTGTTTGCTACAGGTATAGAAGCTATATAGTGTGTGTGGTGATGTTCTCCAAGATTGAGTTAAATGTAAGGTTCGCGATTGATGAGATGTTCAATTTGCTCAAGGTTCACAGTGGATTGTTGAATTTTCATAGGGTCAAAAGTTAGCATGTTAGAGGCGATACGCCGTGTGGGGTTGAAATATTATTTGTACAAGGTTGCAGTTTAGTTTTGGAGGGAAGGATATGAGTTCTTGGTGACACAGACGATTTCGGGTGTTAAAGATTATGCTGGCATTATTTGTTTTCGCCAAAGGAGAGTTTGCCTATTGGCAGATGCATTGTGTTTTGACTTATGAGTATTTTTCTGTAAGATGATGGAGTATGAATGACGTATCAGCCATTTGAGTAGCGGTGTTGAGATCGGATATGGAAATTCTGGTATACATAAGGTCCAGAGACGGGATGTTCTTGTTGGCAGACTATTCCTTGATTGCGAATTGTGAAGGAATGTTGAGGATTGGGTGATTGATGATATGTGTCATGGAAAGGTTGCTATGGGCTATTGGAAGGTTATTTACCTGTTCGGGAATGATCGGAATCTGGCTTGAGGATTATTTGTAAGCCTAATGAGAATGTGTATCCTGTATCAGATCGGATTTGCTTGCTCCTGTGCAGCTGTTACCACATGTATATCATCGGGCGGAACGGATGTTATTCGTGCATTGGTCTATGTTATGTGTTTCTCTCTTATTTTATAACGGGTTGTGAGGGTTACATGATTTTTCGCACGCATATGGTAATTTCGTTTAGGCTTTACGGCGTTATGGGCGAGAAGGCCCTCTTGATGTTGACTTGCTGATTGCACCATAGTTGTACTTGTCTTTCTCGACAGTGTTTGTGCCTAACCATCTTCCCATAACTATATTTTGTGCACCTTATCGTGCTTAATGTTGACACACATGTGATCTGTGAGCCCAAGTATTATGGCTCGATAGGTACCCTATGTGGATTGATATGATGGGATCGGGTTGCGCACCGCAATGGTACTATGATGAAATGTAACCATTTATGCTTGTTTCGTGTATTTTACTTTCACCTTATTAAAAATAGTTCATAGGGAATGTTAAAATTATCCCGCCTGCTTAACTTGCTTAATAGCCTTTTTATTTAACTTTCTTACTATTACCTATCATGTCTGAATTATTACTTGTTAGTATACGGAACCGTGTTGTGTGGGGCTCTATATGATTATTATTGAGACTTGTTGGAGGAGCTGCTTGTATTGGCTGATATGAGGTTTCTAGACCTAAGATTTGCACTATTGTATTATGATAAGGAAAGTTTGGAAGAATGATACTATGTTTCTGCGGAGCATTTGGGCAATGGCCCTAGTCGGACGAATGAGCTTCTTGGTGTATTGATCAGATGAGTAGTTAAGAGATTATGCATGTTTCTTTCATTATCGGCAATGTATGAAGGTTTTGAACGAGGTTCTAATCGATATGAGGTTTACTAGCAGTGCCGAATTTATTTTTGGGCAGCCATGGTGGTCGACAGTTACTGCAGTGAGTATCTGAGTGATGGAGTATATCATGTGATTACATCTTGAGTTATTATTATGACTTAATACAACCTTTTTAGACTTATACAATGTGTAGATGTGAGATTCGGGTCTTTAATAAATTCTAGATGTTGGAGATTGGGTTCTAAGTTTTAAGCACCAAGGTTGAAGTAAGGGTCTTTAGTTATGTTGTGTTGGCAGGCTTATTTGGAGCGGGGTGATGTGGGATCACCCCCGGGTATGTTCATGCTAAGGTTACACCGTGATTTGATAGCTTTGGAATGACTCCTGGTACGTTCAAGGATGAACGTATGTTTAAGCGGGGGAGGATGTAACGACCCGACTGGTCATTTTGAGCATTTGCACTTCGCTAGGTAGTTTGAGGGCACAAATATCTTCGCATGATATATTATGACTTGTGTGAATCGTCGATTTTGGTTTTCAAGTTATTCGGAATCGATATGGAAGAATAAACTTCAAGATTGAAGCTTTAAGTTGGAAGAGTTGACCAAGTTTAGCTTTTTAGCATTTGACCTCGGATTGGAGTTTTGATGGTTTCGTTAGGTCCGGATGGTGATTTTGGACTTGGTCGTATGCCGGTATTTGCATTTGGATATTTCTAGAAGGATTCGGCACTAAATAGTGAAAGTTGGAAACTTGAAGGTTTGGAAAGTTCATAAATGTCACGCCCCAACTTCGGGAGGCGCAACCGGCGCTCAATCGAGTGAACCCAACTAAGCAAGCCTTATCAACCGCTATCTACCCAACTCGATAGGAATAAGGAAACCATGCTTACCTTTATTTAAACTAGGAAAGATAGTACATTCAACATCTTAGTTCATTTTATATCGCAACATTTAAACGTGGTTAAACTTCCAAGGTTCCATACAAGTTATAGTTTAGAAGAAAGCAAGAGTACAAGGTTACAACATGGTCCATTGACCTATCCAATACCCATACATAACCCACACAAACGTCTACGGAGCCTCTAAGGATACAAAAGATGTGATAACAATGTCGGCAACAAGGCCCCGACTATACCTCAAAAGTGAAAGTCCAAAATAAGAAGATGTACAATATAACCCCTTGAAGGAGAAAGGGGCTCACCAAGACTTTGAGAATAAGGTACTCCGCTATGTGCGATCAGCACTATCCGCAATGGAGCCACCTACATTCATAAAAAAATGTAGCGCCCCCTGCAAAAGGGACGTTAGTGCCATCGAATAGCATTAGTATGTATACCTAAACACCATTTTACTAGAAAGAACTATCAAGAAAGTACAAGCAAATCACATGAGTAAATCAAAATATGCAATTCATTCAATCCTTCATATAATTTCCAAAACTTAGTTTGGGGCATTTCTTTTATATCTTCATCATTGTTCTCAATACCACGCTATCTTGAGCGGAGTCCGATCACGACCCGACCGGCTAGGTTGCCTCATTGGAGGCATTATCTCAATCACTATTTCATTTCCCTTATCCGAAATTCAATATCAACACATTACCACCATGTGTACGGCATGGTGTCCGATCATGACCCGATCGGCTAGGCCGCCTTATCTAGGCGTTGTTCCTTTCTCATTAGTCATCACATCTGAATCTTTATTTCATATATATATCATATTAATTCCTTGCTACTCAGGGCCACCATTATCACATCGTTTTCCATTTTCAGTATTCATCTTGCAGGTTGTGATTTGTGCTAACAATGGATCGTTGAATTGCTTTTCCTTCACCTCCACTACAAGTGATGATTCGGACCTATTCTATATAATTACCCCTCATTCACTAGAGTCCGCAAGGCGAACTCCCAAACTGGCCAACTGGTAAACCTCGCTGTCTAACGGCCCCTGATATGCCCCCAAATGAGCCAAACTCCCCATAGATTTTCGACTGAGTGCATCTGCCACGACATTAGCCTTTCCCGGGTAATAGAGAATGTCGATGTCATAGTCCTTGAGTAACTCTAGCCATCTTCTTTGCCTCAGATTCAACTCTTTCTTCTTGAAAATATATTGAAGGCTCTTATGATCCGTAAATACATCCACATGGACCCCATACAAATAATGTCGCCAAATCTTTAGTGCAAACACCATTGTTTCCAGCTCTAGGTCATGGGTTGGATAGTTCTTCTCATGATTCTTGAGTTGCCTAGAAGCGTAGGCTATAACCTTGCCGTGTTGCATCAACACACACCCAAGCCCGATCCTTGAAGCATCGCAATACACCACAAATCCCTCTGTACCCTCTGGCAGGGCTAATACCGGTGTTGTTTTCAACCTTGATTTCAATTCTTGGAAACTCTTTTCACAAGCATCGGACCATTGTAATTTAACTACTTTCTGCATCAATTTAGTCAATAGAGAGGCAAGAGTAGAAAACCCCTCCACAAACCTCCTGTAGTATCTAGCCAAACCCAAAAAACTACGGATATCGGTTGGAGTGGTAGGTCTAGGCCAATTCTTCACTGCTGCAACCTTCTGAGGATCAACCATAATTCCTTCCCTGGAAATGATATGACCCAAGAACGCGGCAGATTCAAGCCAAAATTCACATTTTGAAAATTTTGCATACAGTTGATATTGCTGAAGAGTCTGCAAAACTGCCCTGAGATGGTCAGCATGGTCCTCCCGACATTGGGAATATACCAGAATGTCGTCAATGAAAACTATCACAAAGGCATCTAGAAAGGGCTTGAAGACTCGATTCATAATGTTCATGAAAGCTGTGGGGGTAGTTGTTAGCCCAAAAGACATCACCATAAATTCGAAGTGCCTATACCGAGTTCTGAAGGCTGTTTTTGGAATATCCTGCTCCCTTATCTTCAATTGGTGATACCCAGACCGCAAGTTAATCTTTGAGAAACACGTAGCACCCTGCAATTGATCAAACAATTCATCAATTCTTGGTAGAGGATATTTGTTTTTTATTGTGACTTTGTTGAGTTGCCCGTAGTCAATATACATCTGCAGCGATCCGTCTTTCTTTCTCACAAACAAGACTGGTGCGCCCCATGTCGACACACTCGGCCGAATGAAACCCTTCTATAACAATTCCTTCAATTGCTCCTTTAGCTCTTTCAATTCTGTCGGTGCCATTCTATAAGATGGAATTGATATAGGCTGCGTGCCTGGCATCACATCGATACCAAAGTCAATCTCCCTATCTAGGGGAATCCCAAGGAGCTCATCTGGAAAGATATTTGGGAATTCATTCACAACCGGTACAGACTCAAGGCTAAGAGCCTCGGCATCGACATCCGTAACCCGAACTAGATGATAGATACACCCCTTCTTGATCATCTTCACGGCCTTAAGGTAGGAAATAAACCGACCTCTAGGCACTACATTATCACCCTTCCATTCAATAACGGGCTCATCAGGGAATTCAAGCATAATAGTTCTAGTCCGACAGTCAAGTTTAGCAAAGTATGAATAAAGCCAATCCATCCCTATTATTACAATCAAATTCGACCATCCCTAACTCAACAAGATCGCCCGTGGTATCCCTACCCCGCACCGTGACAATACACCCTCTATAGACTCGAGCAGCCAAAATTGACTCTCTAACCGGGGTAGATACTGAGAATGGTTCATGAAGTTGTTCTGGTTCTATCCCGAATTCCATAGCAACAAAAGGGGTAACATAGGATAAGGTGGAATTGGGGTCAATAAGTGCATACACATCATGAGATTGGACAGTCGGAATACCTGTAACAACATCTAGAGAAGCCTCTGCGGTCTGGCAACCACTCATAGAATAGAATCGGCTGGGTCCTCCTAAACTTTGCGCACCACCCCTAGCTGCACCACGCCTTGCGTGTGATGGGGTACCTCGAGCTGGAGAGGGGGCTGAAGATGTAGCAGCTGCTGGACTGGTGGGCTAAGCTGCGCCCTTACCTGCTCCCCGGCGAGACACACGACAATGTCTCTGAATATGACCCCTGACCCCACATCCATAGCATATAGGTAACTCCATATAGCAAATTCCCAAATGCATCTTCCCGCATCTGGGGCACGGGGACCTATGTTGCTGCTGGAACCTCTCTCTTGATCGACCCCGCTGATGGGATCCCCTATTGCCCTGACCGGGCCTGAAACGACTCCACTACTGCTGGCTGGGCCCTGATGGCGGTGCACTAGCTGAAGACTGTGCAATAGACTGGGAAGGCCCTGATGATCCTCCCTTGAAAGCTAATCTTCCCCCACCTAGTGACTCTTCCATGTTGCCTGTGGGCCTGGCCTTGCTGTTACCCTCTCTCTCCATTTTGTTCTTCAACTTGCGGTTCTCTGTAGCCTGAGCAAAAGCTACCATCATCCCATAATTCATATCCGAATTCAATGCAGCCGTAGAAGCCTCATTAATGGTCAAAGAATTAAGTCCCTGAACAAACCGGTGCACCCTGGACTCCATTGTGGGCAATATATGAATGACATATTTTGACAAGCGAACAAACTTTATGTGGTACTCCCACACACTCATGTTACCTTGCCTCAAGTTTTCAAACTCCGCTGCACGGGCTGCCCTTGTCTCGGCGGGCAGGAAATGATCTATAAAGGCGTTTGCAAACTCACTCCATCTTGCCGGAGGACGCCCCTCCTCACGGGAATCCTCCCACAACTCAAACCACGAATATGCCACCCCTTTCAGGCGATAGGCAGCCAACTCCACCCCCTCTGTCTCAGTTGCACGCATCACCCTGAGGGTCTTGTGTATCTCATCAATGAAATCTTGGGGGTCTTCTTCTGGATTGGCACCCGTAAATACCAGAGGGTCTAACTAAAGGAATCTATTTACCCTGGAACTAGTAGAATCCCCTTGTTGGTTGGATGAAATGGGCACAACATTTTATCTCTGGGCCTGAGAGGCCACTAATTGGGTCAGCATCTGAATAGCTCCCCTAAGATCCCCATCAGAAATACCAGAACCTGAGGTTGGGGCTGGAGGTGGGACATAAGTATCAATGGGAGGGATAGTGGTACCCTCCGTAGGTGTAGGAACTGGGGTAGTCTATTCTGGAATAGAAGGATCCGGCAGAGTAATAGCAGGGTGACTACCCTCACCCGCAACATCAAGTAGTGAATCATCAGCCACTCCTGGGGTGGCATTGGCTTCTTGACCAATTTTCGCTTTCTTCTTAGGTGTTATTTACTGAAAGATAGAACAACGCACTAATTAGGAAGAAAACAGTTTCACCGCACGATTAAGAATATCAAAGAAAGGTGTTATTCCTATATGCCCAAGTAGCCTCCAACTTATAGATGTGGTCGACAACATACTGATAAGAAGGACTCTAGTAGACACGGCACCGAGACATCCTAGGACACTTTAAAATGTTAGGTTTGATACCAAGTTTGTCACGCCTTAACTTCGGGAGGCGCGACCGGCGCTCAATCGAGTGAACCCAACTGAGCAAGTATCAACCGCTATCTACCCAACTCTATAGGAATAAGGAAGTCATGATTACCTTTATTTAAACTAGGAAAGATAGTACATTCAAAATCTTAGTTCATTTTATATCACAACATTTAAAACGTGGTAAAACTTCCAAGGTTCCATACAAGTTATAGTGTAGAAGAATGAAAGAGTACAAGGTTATAACAAGGTCCATTGACCTATCCAATACCCATACATAACTCACACAAACGTCTACAGAGCCTCTAAGGATAGACGTGATACAATGCCGACAACAAGGCCCGGCTATACTTCAAAAGTGAAAGTCCAAAATAAGGAGATGTACAATATAACCCCTTGAAGGAGAAATGGGGCTCACTAAGACTTTGAGAAGAATGTACTCCGCTATGCGCGATCGGCACTATCCGTAATGGAGCCACCTATATTCATAAAATAAATGTAGCGCCCCCGGCAAAAGGGACGTTAGTGCCATCGAATAGCACTAGTATGTATAACTAAATACCATTTAACTAGAAAGAACTATCAAGCAAGTAAAAGTAAATCACATGAGTAAATCAAATATGCAATTCATTCAATCCATCATATAATTTCCAAAACTTAGTTTGGGGCATTTTTTTCATATCTTCATCACTGTTCTCAATACCACCGCTATCTTGAGTGGAGTCCGATCACGACCCGAACCGCTAGGTTGCCTCATTGGAGGCATATATCTCAATCACTATTTTTTTTCCCTTATCCGGAATTCAATATCAGCACATTACCACCATGTGTGCGGCATGGTGTCCGATCACGACCCGATCGGCTAGGCCGCCTTATCTAGGCGTTGTTCCTTTCTCATTAGTCATCACATTTGAATCTTTATTTCATATATATCATATCAATTCCTTGGCATGCAAGGCAACTATTATCACATCGTTTTCCATTATTCAGTATTCATCTTGCAGGTTGTGATCATAGGCATATACAAAAGTAATTCAAGTTTCAGTACAGGTAAGTGGGCACATAGCTAGCATGAATAATTCTCAGTTTCTATCTTGGCTTATAGCCTAAGCATTTCAACACATAATTGTATTCTTCATACTTCTCTAATTATCAAGAATGGTACATTACTCACATTGAGGCACATCCTTCACGTATATGTGTAGTTAATTGCAAATCAATTAATGCGCAATAACAATTAATACATTTACCAATTCAAATCTTACCACACTTTCGTAAAGATAAAGAAATGAATTAGAGAAGAGAATGAACTCTTGACAGTATAAGAACAAAAGGAAAAAAAATCATGGTATGCCTCTAAAATACAACACTACCAATATATCAAAAGTTCTAATTTAAAGGTTCAAGTCTAGGAGAATTTCGATATAGTTTGGCCATAACTGTCTTTGGATAAAAAAATAGCCAGATTTACAAGTGGTAATTGAAAAATAGCCACAGTTTCAAAAGTAATTGAAATTTAGCCATTTTTCATGTAAAGATAAAATTAAACTAAAACATTATTCAAAATTCAAAAAATATTCCATCATAATATACTGGAGTTCGAATTTTTTACACATGAACTTCCAGCATAATATACTGGAGTTCCAACATAATATACTGGAGTTCCAGTATAATATGCTGGAAGTTCATACATCAGGTGCTCCAATCTCCAGTATATTATGCTGGAACTTTTCGTGTGCTGGAGTTCCAGCATAATATGCTGGAAGTTCATACACATATTAATTATTATGCTGGAAGTTCATACAGAGGTGCACCAATCTCTTGTATATTATGCTAGAACTTTTCGTATTGCAGCAAAATAATGACTATCTTTTAATGACTTTACAAACGCTGGCTATTTTTTAATTACCAGTTCGAAAACTGACTAGCCTGTATTATTTTCATTAGATGATAGTAGTAAATTTCTTCAACATGTTCCCTTACGTGACAGAATGAAATGGATTTAATACGATGAAGGTTCAATAGAAAGCCCATTTGGCGATAAAGAGTCTCTAATGGTATCTAAACTTTGAAATAAACCTAAAGTCAAATTTTCCTTTTAGCGTGCAAAAAAAAAAAGAAACTAGGCACACTAATGGATACTTTCTTGAATTGATCATTTTTAGTAAAATGTTTTTCATGAGAAAATTATTTTCATTTTTTAGTAAAATATTTTTTAGAATTTTATTACCATGTAATGAAAAATATTTTCTGTTAAAAGGAGGAAAATGACCTCTTACTTAACAACTATGTTACTTTTTAATTTAAAAATCAAGACTAGAAAATTAAATTCAAGTGATAGTTGGACTTGCATTGCATAACCATACCATTTATTTTTTTAGAAATGAGGTCAAGATAACCGAGAGAAAATAAACTTTTAAAATGTTTTTGAACCTAATTGCACATATGAGATGTAAGTTAGTATAAGAGTGTCTTTTTCATTTCTGAACTCATCCAACTCGACTCCCTTTTTATTTTTTATTTTATTGACAAAATTCTAAATAAGATCACAAGAATGGAGACTCTTTTATTTTTTCCACAAAAGTAAAAAATAAAATATATAAAGACAAATGAAAAGAGAAGTCTGTTCTTTCGTATGAAAAGCCGTTCTTTTTTCCACAGTCCTTTGCCGCCGGCTCTTCTCTCTAAGGTATCTACCTATAACTCTTTTTTTTTAAAAAAAAAAAAAATTTATAATTTTATTTTTAAAGGAACCACTGTCATGTGCATTTATCAACGAAAAATTGTACAAGGAGGTGGACATAAACCAAAACCTCCATTAGATATTAGCTTTGATAAAGCACCAAAAAAGGCTAACTAATACGCTAAGTTTGAACTAGCTTTGTGCAACTTGTCATGACCCAAAATCCACCAGTCGTGATGGCACCTAACTCGACCCGCTAGGTAAGCCAACTAACAGTCAATACAATCCAAATGATATTTATAGGAAAATAGTGAAGAATAATCTGAACATTTATATATTAACCCAATGACTGGTAGTACGAATCATGAGCTTCTAAGACTTGAAATTTACAAAGCTGGTACAAATAATTACACGATCTATTTGAAAACTACATAAATAGATTAGCAAAATCTAAAGCTACCCAAGACAAGTGATAGCTATATCTGTAATGCACAAATATCTTCAGAGTCAGCTCCCGACATCACCAGCAGCTCCGCTCTAAAAATCTGCATGCAAGGTGCAGAAGTGTACTATGAGTATAACTGACCCCATATACCCAGTAAGTATCTTGTCTCACCTCGCCGAAGTAGTGACGAGGCCTTTTAGTTTAAAGATACTGACTGGTAAACCTCTACTGTAAACTAGCAATAGAACTATACTACGATATAACAGAAAAGAGTACACGAAATGAATATGCAAAGTAATAACTAAGCATTAGAAGAGATCACAATTTAACATTTTCCAATATCTCGACAAATCTTTTTCTTAGTGCGAAAACCAATAAACCACAATAGTCACTCCATAACTTTCATAGCGTGAGGAATGTACTAAGATATCAAGTCAATTGCACGGCAACACCCTTCGTGCATTTATCTCATTCTCACCAAATATGTGTATAACAGTACCAACCGGATGGCAGAAATGCCGATAACAGTAATGAAAAGTAGGAAATACGCAAGTAGCAATAGTGAACGAGGTTGTATATATGGGCAACAGTAATAGACTAGGCGAAAGGCATAGGAGAAATGACAACAATTAGGAAGAAGGAATATAAACTTCAATTAACTAGCATGGTGGAGGCCTACATATAGATATAACACATAAAAAGGGAACACATGATCTATATAGGTTAACAAGTAGAGGAATGAATGACTAACATGGTAGAAGGCTTGTACTAAACTGCAACAAAATTGATACGACATGGATTTAATTATAACAACAGGAAATAGGCATGGTATTTACAAGTCAAGCAAGTAGAAGGCATGGGAAACACGATAACAATTGAGATAGAGGACAAGGACAGGGCAATAACGACAAGTCACATAAGAACCATAAGTACGACAATAACAACTCAATGTAAAGGCATGAACGTATACACGAGGAAAAGATATCACAACATAATGCATGTCCCTTGTCCTCGCTTGCACGGAAACACCCAACATGCCATGAACTCGTGGTAATATAAAAGCATGATAATATAAATAAAATGGTACGACATCACCCTTCGTGCTTTTACTTACAAATGAAATGGCACGGCGTCACCCTTCGTGTTTTACACTCACATAACATGGCATGGCATCACCCTTCGTGCTTTTACACTCTTCCTTACCAAGCATATGTATATCAATAACAAATAAGGTACGAAGCATAAATAACGTCAAGGAGAGTGTTGAAACGAATATTCCAAATGAACCCCAATCACAACATTCAAGCCAAAAATAGTTCAATAAATCCTCAAGAACCTTATTATTCAAGTATTTCAACAAATCTCAAGAATGATCTACAACACGAGTATAGAATCTAATATCTCAAGAATATCGGCCGTAGCAATGTATTAATGATTAAGCATAATAATGACCGAATTAGATACATCAATGTTTCTCAGTATTCCGTCAAATTTTAATCAAGTTATAATAAACTAAATCTTGGTTTCTAATATTTAATTCTATATTCATAGTATCTGTGAGTTAAGTAAGACATGAAGCAAGAAGGTCACGTAATTTTACAAGGCACAATTCATAGCATAATCTATCCCTGAGCATAATTAACCTTGGCACATGCATATATGCTCGTCACCTCATATATATATCACCCCCGCATGTAGCAAATAATGTCAAATAGTAGGAAAAATTCCCTCAACAAAAATTCCCAATTGGAGTCCTATTCAACTCTCAAATCCCAAATTTTTATTTTTCAAGGCTTTGATAAAATCCCCAAATATTTCTCTAAATTCCCATGAATTTGATGTTAAATCTTATGTATAATCATGAAATATAATTGAAAGTTGATTAAACTTTATGAAATATAATTGAAAGTTGATTAAACTTACTTACCTGATAGTTTGGTATGAATTGTTTTATATAAAATCGCCTCATATCGAGGCTAGGGTTCAAAATATAACAAACTGAATCAAAAACCGGAATTACACAGCTGAAAACAAGCTGCAGATGTCACATTTTGTGTGCAAATGAGGATTCATGATATAATGGATATTAAATTGGATATGTTAACAAGCGTATAAGTCATATAATACGTGAACTGGGGTCTAAGGAGAGGCCTAAGTCTAAGCCAAGTTGGAAAATTTCATAATAGACTAAAGTTTTAAATGAGTGCGCACAAGACCTCACTTTGGACAATCATATCTCTAGTTATATAAGGAGTTGTGTGATGCACAACCTATCAAATTAAATCCCTTTGGGTCTAGTTTTCAATTCATCAAACCGTTCATCATTTGGAGGTGTATACAGAATGTGACGACCATTTTACTGGGCATGTGTCATTAGCGCGGCCATTAGCGCGGCTGCGTATATTGCGAAGTATTCTGCCTCGTTAGCGAGGCCTTAGCGCAGGCGCGCTAGTGGCAGACCTCTAAATACACCTAAGGACGGGAAATTAGAGGATTTAAGTCATTTTTCAAGACAAGGGCATCCTTTCCATCCCCAATCCGAACAAGGCATCCAATTGCACACCTAAGGTGAGTTTTTATGTGTGTTTTCATGGTGATTTCACTTCTCAATCACTAGTTACAACATGACTTTGATTGTATTTCATAGGATTTCTTCAAAATCTCAAGAACACCCCAAAGTTGTCTTTCAAGATTTGGTCTACAAGAGGTAAACTTTTACCATTAGACTTACATATATAGAGTTATTATAGAATTATGAGTATGAATCAAGTATTATAACTTATGGTATGGTGATTGGAAGCCATAAATTCCCAATTTAAATACATGACCATGGTAGGAATTTAAAGGTAATTATTTGATGGAATTTTGTTGGTTGGGTGTGAATGGTTGATCACACATGTGGTGTTAGGAGTATAAATTGTTAAAGAATAATGGTGGGATAAATTATTGGTTAATGGTGATAGTTGGATGAACCAATACTATCAAACAACGTTAAAACCATGAATCATCCTCTAATCCAAACCTAAAGAACTTGAAACTTCAAGAAACTTACAACCAATACCGAAACCAACCAAACCAAGTCCGATTGACCCCAAATTTTGCACACAAGTCACATTCAACGCTACAAAGCTATTCCAACTTTCGGAATTGGATTCCGACCCCGATATCAAAATCTCACTATCGATCCGGAAAACTTCAAAAATTCAACTTTCAGCATTTCAAGCCTAAATAAGCTATGGACCTCCAAATCACAATCTGAATACGCCCCTAAGCCCGAAATCACTCAACGAAGCTAACAGAATCGACAAAATTCCATTCCGAGGCCGCCTTCACACTGCTCCGACTACAATCTAAATTCTAAAGCTTAAGCGCTCATTGAGGGACTAAGTGTCCCTAAACACTCCGAAACTCACAACGAATCATCCGGGCAAATCAAAATAGCAGAAACAAACACGAGGAAGGCAGTTAATAGGGGATCGGGATGTTAATTCTTAAAATGACCGGCCGAGTCGTTACACTCACATTGTGGCTCCAATTTGTTCCATTGTTCATATCGTGCAAAACGATCCAATACACTTAAGTAACTTCAATCTACAATACAACATTCAATAGGGCCAATATTAGTAATAAATTCCATAACTTAAGACATTTAGGTATATTATCAAACACCTTGTAGGTATAGATATTTACACCTCATAACATGTGATTTGAAGATTGGAATGAGTACGTATGATGTTTTAGGATTGGTTGGTATGTTGGTTGAGGTCCCGGGGGCTTCGGGTGAGTTTCAGATGATTAACGGAGGTAATTTTGGACTTAGGCAAAATCTGAAGGTTGCTACTTCTGGTATTTTCGCACCTGCAATGGTAATTTCGCACCTTCCGAAGTCGAGTTCTTTTAGGGATTGATAGACTTGTGAAGATCCTAATTAGTATATATAATTTATCATCAAATATATTTGTTTGTAAATTGATTCATCGACTTATAACTTACTCAGATGCATCGTTGAATATTAAAAACAAAACGTCACACGTATATCTATATCTATATAGATAAAGGTCGGGTTCTTTTAGGGATTGATAGACTTGTGAAGATCCTAGTTAGTATATATAATTTATCATCAAATATATCTGTTTGTAAATTGATTCATCGACTTATAACTTACTCAGATATATATATATATATATATATATATATATATATATATATATATATATATATATATATATATATATATATATATATATATATATATATATATATATATATATATATATATATATATATATATATATATATATATATATATATATATATATATATATATATATATAGTATATGTTAGGGTATTTATCCCTTGTATTACAAAAGTATTAACGGATTACTTTTATATTATTTAGATAGTAAATATAAAAGTGATTTAAATTTTGATCAATGTTGACCACATAACCGACCAAAGTTGGTCGGTTACTTTCCAGATATTAAAAAAAAACGATCAAAGTTGGTCGCTAAATGATTCCCCTGTATTAATCGACCAACTTTGGTCGGTAATTTTAAATAAGATTTCCTTATATTTTATAAAATATTTTAAATAATAATATAACTATTAAAAAATTTTAACTGGGTCCCACATTACCGACCAAAGTTGGTCGGTAATGTAAAATTTTCTTTGACTATACAATGCTGACCATCTGGGTCAACCTGTTGACCACTTTACCGACCAACTTTGGTCGGTAATTTATATAAAATAAATATAAAATATTTTTCTCCCCTTTACTGACCAACTTTGGTCGCTAATCTGGACAGACCAAGTTTGACGCAAAATTTTGGTCGCTAAATTCCGGATTTCTAGTAGTGTATCCAACATATTATGTTGGAACTTTTCGTGTGCTGTATCCAACATATTATGTTGGAACTTTTCGTGTGCTGGAGTTCCAACATAATATGCTGGAAGTTTATGCGCAAGAGCTCTATAATCTAGCATATTATGCTAGAATTTTCTGTGTTTAGCAAAATAGTGGCAGTTTTTCAATGACTTTGCAAATACTGACTATTTTTTTACCAATCTGAAAACTGACTAGCCCATATTATTTTCACTCCTTTAGGCCACATGTTTAAAGGTCTTCGTTTCTTTTTCTTAAGTTTCAGTCATAGTTAAACAATATCACATAAATTGAGACGAAAAGACTATTTTTTTTTTGTCGGATAGCAAATTATGAGTGACCTTATCACATTGCCATTATTCCTAAATTCTTTAATTTCTTTGCAGAGGCCCTTCACATACGTAAAAGGTACTAGTGCTAGCATCTGTGCTTCTCAATATATTGACTTGGTGCTTTTCTGGTGTAACCTATTCAATTATGGAATCAGACTTGCTATTAATGTAGGTATTTCCGTTTTTAGAGTAGGGTCGAAAATGTAATGAGTCATTTATTCTAAAAGCTGATTGGGAATCGACAAGAAATCGAACGGACATTCAAGCTTGGACTTTTGTCTGAGATAAAATCATTTCTACAATAATTAGTATTTTTCACCTCTAAAACTCGGGAATACTTCATAGGAGAAGTGGGAAGATGTAGATTGATTCTCCTTCAGCAAATTGAGTATCCATGCCTCAAAGGGCTTTGATGAGAATGGGAAGATTAAAGGAATATTGGATGATTTTTAGACAACTTGTTAATGGAAAAAAAATAGCTGGTTGGAAACTTAATTTTTGGGTCAAGTCATTTACAACCCTGCATAAGGGTCAACCGAAATAAAATGGAAATCTTAAGTAATTTCTCTTTTGCATAACCATAATAAAAGAAGTATAGAATTTTTAGGCCACTACAAATTGAAATATCCATGAATTTAATTGAATAAAATTAAACAAGAACTTCCTGAAGTGGGAGTATAATCCATGATTGTGATTCTTTATAAGAAATTACTTGAGAGTTCATCACAATTTGTCATTCAACATATTGTAGGGGAAAATTGATAGAAATTAAGTGGAAACATTCAATTTTTCTTTTTTTCTTTTTGAAATTTTCCTTATTCAAAGGACGAAAACATTTATTACTAGTGAAATTGTCCCCTACAATGTGCTAGATAGTGATCTCTTATCAACCCAAAGACCTCAAAATTGGACTTAAACTGTGACCTGCATAAACTTACTTTATTCTCTTGTAGAGTGATGAAATAGGACTTTAGTGAATTCCCTTAGTTAATTGTGAAATAAAATAACGAGATTTAGAAAATTTTGGCAATTAAAAATTTGGCTCATCCATAAATTCAAGCAAATAAAATTAAACAAGAGTTTCCTAAAGCGGTAGTATAAATGCAATACAGTTTTTGATTGTGATTCCTTCTAAGAAATTACTTGTGAGTTCTTGATTATAAGTCAGTTTGTCATTCAATTGCATTATAGGTGAAAGTTAATAGAAATTAAGTGGAAACATTTAATTCTTTTTCTTTGTTTAACTTTTCCACATTTAAAAAATGGAAACATTTATTAATAGTGAATTTTGGTCAATTCTCTGAGTTCACTTGCCAACCATGTGAAAGAAAAAGACTTAAAGCAAAGCCCATAAAAGACGTTGAGTCTTTCCCTTAACTTTTATCCCCTACAATGTGTTGGATGCTCTGATATCAATAGAAATCAATACAGAGATCTCAAAATTAGACTTAATTCTTCAGAGCAATTATAATTCTAGAATTGTGCCTTTATAGTGTTAATTCAGTAAGCTCGATTAAATTTATGAGTTTTTTTTTGTGTCCCTAAAATTTTTGTTATTTTGTTCAATTTTTTGCTCAATTTGAGTCTTTTTTGGCATGAATTAGATGTCAATATGATATGAAATGTCATGAAGATCATAGAAATTCATTAAAATTATATGTATGATTTTAAGTTATTATTTAAGCTCGCTTGCTTTTTTGGAATCTACATTTTTTTTTTCTTAATTTGGCCGCGACTTTATTTCCTTTTACTAAAATTCAACATTCTAAACAAAATAAAAAACAAAATAATGAGAAAAATAAAGAAGAAAAATATACAATTGGAACAATAATTATTGTATATGACCAATTGAACATGATTAAACTCATCATAAAAAGAATGTACTTTCCTTCCTTATAACGAACTAGTAAACTTGCCCACGCTTTGCGTGTTTATCAAAGAAAAATTAAATTAACAATACGATCTTATCATAAATTTAGTCGGGAAAGAACATATTGATTTTTCATATGTATGTATTTATTTATAAATATTTTTTTCTAATTAGCTCCAAAACACTCCATATCATCAATTTAAAAACTAATTTTATAAGAGAAAAAGGCTAAAAAGTTGATAAAAAAATAAATAAATACCAAAGCGCCTAATAGAGGTGGCATCTCACCTTCTCTTGATTATGAACTTAACTAATTTGTGAAACCAACATTTATACTTGGAATATATCAATAGAAACTCATCCACCACCAAGCTTTTTTTAGACTATAAAAGAGACAACAAATATAAATTGATTAAACCTTTAATGGAAAAATAGAATTCATCATGTCAAGGATGACTGACATCGCATGATTGCCTCAATTAATTTCTTAACACGAGAAAACTTATATGCTCATGTAGGGGTTAGTGAGTAATACATTCCTTTGCAAACCTATTGTTGCTTCCAAAATCCATTGCTTTGTTCCTTCTCCCTTTACACGAAAATATTATTAATTTACATACCTTTTTTAGTAATTGATTCTGCTACTTTTATTACGATTAAGTGTAAGATGATTTTGAACTATTTAATACAATTGATAGAAAAGAAATACAACATCATTCGATTTAATAATATGCAAAATGCATAATAGTTTCCATTAAAACAAAATTGTCAATTCCATTGGTCAAAGCTAATTAAGACTTGGATTCCTGATTAATAGGAGAAAATAATAATAGTAAAAAAATATATACAAGTAAATTTGGAAGATCAAATTAATTAGAAAGTTTTGCCAAGATAAACTATGAATATAAATTAAAGAAATAGAATTGTTGCATAATGTTTTAAAACTACCAATGTCACGACCCAAAATCTCACCTGTCGTGATAGCGCCTATCGTGGAACTAGGCAAGCCTCAACTCGACATCTCAACACAATAGAACTTTTAAATAAAGGCGGAAGCAGTTAATATTAAAGAAATCCTTTTAAAAATAGAATATAACTCCAAAATTACTATACAATCCATCTCCAAAACCCAGTGTCACTGAGTGCATGAGCATCTAAATGATAACAACATCTGACTGATAAAATACTGTCTGAAAATATAGAGCAGTAGAATATGAAAGGAAAGGAGAGTCAAGGTCAGCGAACACCATGCAGCTACATCAATAGTCTCCTGAGTCTGACTCCTCAATCAACAACCGCCGCGACCAAAAGTGTCTAGATCTGTACACGAGGTACAGGGGGTAACGTGAGTACACCAACTCAGTAAGTAACAGAAATAAATAAGGAACTGAGAATTAGTGACGAGCTATGCAAATACAGTTATCTCAATAACTGTCAAATAAGAGTAGTCATACTTTCAATTTAACAATTTAAGTCACATCAGTACGTACTCAATAAACCAGATATCAAATTTGACTGAGCAGTAAGTAATATTTTTCAATAATTTTCAAAATAGTGATATGATATCTACGATGCAACAGTAATGAAGTAAATGTATTTTCTCAGAAGAACAATCACTCTATCCTCCCATTCACTCCAACCTCACAATCACTCATTCCTCACATTCACTCATTCCTCCCAGTTGCTCAGAACTCGGCACTCGCACTCAGTACTCGCCCTTAGTAGGTACCTGCGCTCATTGGGAGTGTACAGACTCCGGAGGGGATCCTTCAGCCCAAGCGCTATAAACTGCACAGACAACTCACGTGCTATAATAATATAGTATCTGGATCCGCACGGACAACTCACGTGCTGCACGGACAACTCACGTGCTACACGGACAACTCACGTGCTACAATATAATATCTAGATCCGCACGACCAACTCACGTGCTACACGGACAACTCATGTGCTATAATATCAACAACCTCACAACTACGCCCTCGGCCTCACTCAGTCATCAATCTCTCCAGTCTTTCGGGCTCTCAAAAATCATATAAATAGCCCAAACAGAGGTAATGTCATGTATCAACAATGAACAGCAAGAGACGGAGGCATAATAAGCAAGAAAAGTTATGACTGAGTACAAAGTAGCAATTAGCCGCTAATTCAGCAAGTACACGGCCTCGCAGGTCTCAACAGTGATTATATAATGCCTAAACATGATTTCTAACATGAAGTACATTCAATTTCTATGAAAACAGAGGGAACATGTATTAAACAGTAGGCCAATTAATTCCACAGTCTCGCGGGACGGACCAAGTCACAATCCCTACGGTGCACGCCCACACGTCCGTCACCTAGCATGTGCGTCAACTCCAAAATAGTCATACGACACAATGTCCGAGGTTTCATACCCTCAGGACCAGATTTATAACCGTTACTTACCTCAATCCGAGAAAAATCCTACTCTGCAGTGCCTTTGCAGCTCAAATCAGCCTCCAAACATCTCGAATCTAGTCACAATTAACTCGATTCATTCAATACATATTATGGGAATTAATTCCATATGAAAATACTAATTTTCCAACAAAATCCAAAATTAACCCAAAAATCGCCCGTGGGGCCTACGTCTTGGAATATGACAAAAGTCACGGAATATGAACCCCCATCCAACCACGAGTCCAACCATATAAATTTTACCAAAATCCGACATTGGATTGACTTTCAAATCTTAAAAATTCATCTTTATGGAATTTTAGAAAATTCCTCCATTTCTTTTCAAATATCAATAATCTAACGCCAAAAATGAAGATTTATTCATGAAATATAATCACAAAGGAGTCAAGAACACTTACCCCTAGTTTTGTGGTGAACTTTACCTCTGAAAATCGCCCAAACCAAGTTTGGGAGTCCAAAAATGAAAGAAAACTTGGACTGCTCGTTATGCACTGTCCAGAATTTTTTGCGGTACTGCTCACGCGTGTTACTGTTTATAGATACTGTTCATGGATACTATTTACGAATACTGTATACGCTACTATACATGGCTATTGTACACAGATACGTTTTATGCATGTGCGGTCACTGTTCACATGTGCGAAAAATGCAGAAACTGTCCAGAAAATTTCAGCAGATAAATACAAGTCCGAATTGATCCGTTAACCTTCCGAAATCCACTCGAAGCCCTCGGGACCTCAACAAAATACACCAACAAGTCCTAAAAAATCATACAAACTTAGTCGAACCTCAAATCACATCATAAAATGCTAAAACTATGCATCACACCCCAATTCAAGCCTAATGAATCTAAGAACGTCCAACTTCTGTATTCGATGCAAAAACCTATCAAATCAAGTCCGAATGACTTCAAATTTTGAATACAAGTCATGAATGACATAACGAAGCTATGAAAATTTTCAGAATTATATTCCGATCCCGATATCAAAAAGTCAACTCTTGGTCAAACTTTTCCAAAAATCTTCTATTTTCCAACTTTCGCCAAAATGCGCCGAATTGTCCTACGGACTTCCAAATCCAAATCCAAACATGCTCCTAAGTCCAAAATCATCATACGAAACTATTGGAATCATCAAAATTCCATTCCGAGGTCTTTTTCTCAAAAGTCAAATCTCCGGTCAAACTTAAGAAATCTTTAGCCTTAGATATTTAGATTCCATTAAATGACGATAATTTGATCTAGAGAACTCTGAATTCGATTTCGGGCATATGACCATGTCCCAAATCACGATGCGGAACTACCAGAATGGTAAAAACTCGGATCCGGGTTCATTCGCTCAAAATGTTGATCGAAGTCAACTTAGTTGAGTTTTAAAGCTTTAATTCACATTTTAATCCATTTTTTCCCATAAAAGCCTTCCAGAAAATTATACGTACTGTGCACGCAAGTCGAGGAATTATTGATAGCGCTTTTCAAGGTCTTAAAATACCGAGATAATTATTTAATTTAAAGATGACATTTTGGGTCATCACATTCTCCACCTCTAAAACAAACGTTCGTCCTCGAACGTACTAAGAATTATTCTCAGGTTACCAAATTGATGATTTTACTTCTACACAAATATTCGTGATTGATCCCACATTACCGCATTCGACATAAGTCCGACAACACAATTTCAATTGAGATTATTTCCTTTATCCATATTTGTAAACTTGAAGAACAAATTTCTTACACTCCAATCATTTCCAGAAAGGTCTGATTTTTACGTCAACACACGATATTAGTCTCGACTGGCTATAGCAACTCGTGCATATGCACCCATCAAATACGGGATATTACATTATCCCCCCCTCCCCCTTAGGGTCATTCGTCCTCAAATGAGAAGTAGAGCATGTCCTTAAACACATAGTGTAACTTATCATTTTCTTTGCACATCTCAATATCCCAAATTTTTCTAACTCCCAAATGTTTCAGAAATTTCGGCAGAGTCTCCCTTGTAATTGGGCCTATCCACCTGCCAGAGTAACACCAAAACAACACATAACAGCATGTCCACAACCCAACAAAGCACCCAAAGTATATATTAATAACACTAATCTCCGCATTACAAGCACGACATTATCACAATGATATCTTGACATGAAACACATCATATGTACGACCATAACCACATCTTTGGTCTTAATAGTTGTTCATAATAGATTACAACATCACCAATTAACTTCATGTTAACAAAATCTCGTTTTAAACCTCCAGTTTACTAATAATGAGGCATGAAGACCTCATAATTACTTACCCGAATTAACGAGTAACAATTTACATCCCCCAGGCACTCACCTCGTATTCTAAAACTCAATAATTACAATACAAATCTGGCAAATTATGTACAAAGATATTCATACAAGAATTTTGAAATGAGTCTAATAGGCATGACTCCATATAAGAACTATAGTACAAATTTTAATTTCACAAAAGGAGCATTTAAACACATAATTTTTTTTCACCGCAATGACCTCGTCCTTATATAACATCTACCATAGCTTGTAGCCCGGTTTAAATATTTTTCATTATATTAAAATGCGAGGATCTCGTCCTCAGTTCTGAATCACAAGTATTATGCACAGCGTGCCAATCTAAATATTTCATTTTCTTCTTTCAAATATTTTCCGTTTAACAAAATCACAACACAAAATGATAGACATAGCCATCTCCCTCCAATCTCCCAACAGGAGTATTCACATAAGCAGATTTTAGAATTACGAAGCTCACTCATAAGTGAGTACAATAGGAGGACTTGCCTCGATACTCAGAACCGAATCAAGTTAAGAAAATTGTTGCTTTATAATAATTCGAGACCGTACTTGTAACGACACCATCTGATGTTGCGACCTTAGCCATACCATAGAAGATATATCAACGAGTTGGTTCTCCACCTTTAGTAGTCTCACCTCCACCTTTAATGATATGACCCCGACCTCTGGCTGGTCATGTAAGTGGAGTAGTAACTGCAATGAGGCATGTATTCTGAGTGCTTTTATAAAATATGCTTCTCCCAAGTCTAGGACAATTTTCCCATGATGTGCCTAGTACTACCACATTCATAACAATCCCTTTGAGGGTTCAACTGCTCATATTGAGTCTATGCTACATAACTAGAATAACTATTATACGAAGCTCGTGTCGGTAGTGCATTAAAAGAACTTACTAGAGCACCCTGAGTAATTAGATATATTGACTGGGCTGGCCGGTAACCCGAGCCCCTATCATAATGATTTGTAGTTGTAGAGTAGAATCTGCTGAATCCTTTAAAACCTCGAGACCTCTTGGTCTTCTTAGCTTCCTCTTTTCCTCATCCAAAACATATTCACATTTTGGCAATTTCTACCACTAGCCGAAATGAAGCATCAACTTGTAGCTTCCCGAGTTTTACAAAATTTCAAAATCATAATTGAGTCCTTTAATGAATCTATGGACTCGCTCTCTAGTTGTAGGAACTAAGGTAGGAGTATGACGACTAACTTATTGAACCTGATGACCTATTATGACACCGCCATGGTGACCTGATACAACTGTTCAGACCCCATATACCACATTATAGAGAATAACTGGAAATAGCTAGGTAAACTTATCCAATCTCAGCAAAGCCTCAAAAGACAAGGAAGGTCTATCATCGGCCCGTGCCGCAATAACTGGTTAAGCTGCCCCAACTGGATGAGATTAAGCTAAATCCTTCATAAGCTAATGCAACACAACCCATCTAATTCCTTAAACCATTTGCAAATCTCGCATTCACCCTCGTAACAGTCAAGCCCACTCTCATAAGCGATCCAAACTCAAATTGCAACACGTATATTTTACTGGTAAAAAAGGACTGCCAACTAACAACATAAGGATCACACAAACTTCAGAACATCCCGTAGGAGATAATCCACTTGCTTAGCCTCAAATTGGTATCTCTCTGTACTCTTCAATAATCATAATTATTACACAATCACTTAACCCCCCTCTGAGTCGGAACTCATAATACAACATGAAAATTTACTCCACTGCACAACTAAACTACACGAGAGGTCCTTCAATACACCTATAGCTCGAGGCCATATGCCAACTCAAGACAGAAGTCAAACACCCAATAATCCTTTCTACATCCTCATCAAACTCTTCCCATCACATTCGAACAATTTGAACACATCTCACAATCAAATCATACTCACCCCCTAGTCATCCAGTCACAAATCCCACCAGTACGGACACAAATGGAAATATAAGTCCCAAATGCACGTGCTCACACAATCGAAATCTCAGTACTCAAGCCACAGACAAAACTTGGCCTCAAATTCTCCAGACTGGCCCAACATCACACACAGAAATCATATCTCGCACCTCACCAGGGAATCACAAGTTGTCGATGCATAACAGATACCGAGCGCTCATATGCGCACATGAATGTGGAATTATGATTCAAGGAATTATGCTTCAAGTTTAATCAATATCGCACGATAAGAATTCAAGAATGTGGAATTTCCTAAAGGGTTCTGCAGCCTCTCGAAGATAAGTACAGACGTCTCTGTACCGATCCGCAAGACTCCACTAAACCTGCTTATGACTCGTGAGACCTATGTAACCTAGTGCTCTGATACCAACTTGTCACGACCCAAAATCTCACCTGTCGTGATGGCGCCTATCGTGGAACTAGGCAAGCCTCAACTCGACATCTCAACACAGTAGAACTTTTAAATAAATGCGGAAGCAGTTAATATTAACGAAATCCTTTTAAAAATAGAATATAACTCCAAAATCACTATACAATCCATCCCCAAAACTCGGTATCACTAAGTGCATGAGCATCTAAATGATAACAACATCCGACTGGTAAAACACTGTCTGAAAATATAGAATAGTAGAATATGAAAGGAAAGGAGAGTCAAGGTCAGCGAACACCATGCAACTACCTCAATAGTCTCCTGAGTCTGACTCTTCAATCAGCAACCGCTGTGACCAGAAGTGTCTAGATTAGTACACGAGGTACAGGGGTAACGTGAGCACACCAACTCAGTAAGTAACAAAAATAAATAAGGAACTGAGAAGTAGTGACGAGCTATGCAAATACAGTTATCTCAATAACTTTCAAATAAGAGTAGTCATACTTCCAATTCAACAAGTTACATCAGTACGTACTCAATAAACCAGATATCAAATTTGACTGAGCAGTAAGTAATATCTTTCAATAATTTTCAAAATAGTGATATGACATCTACGATGCAACAGTAATGAAGTAAATGTATTTTCTCAGAATAACATTCACTTTGTCCTCCCATTCACTCCAACCTCACAATTACTCATTCCTCACATTCGCTCATTCCTCCCAGTTGCTCAGCACTAGGCACTCGCACTAAGTACTCGCACTTAATAGGTACCTACGCTCACTGGGGGTGTACAGACTCCGGAGGGGCTCCTTCAGCCCAAGCGCTATAAACTGCACTGACAACTCACGTGCTGCACGTCAACTCACGTGCTATAATAATATAGTATCTGGATTTGCACGGACAACTCACATGCTGCATGAACAACTCACGTGCTACAATATAATATCACGTGCTGCACGGACAACTCACGTGCTATAATATCAATAACCTCACAACTAGGCCCTCAGCCTCACTCAGTCATCAATCTCTCCAGTCTCTCGGGCTCTCAAAAATCATATAAACAGCCCAAACAGAGGTAATGTCATGTATCAACAATGAACAGCAGAGACGGAGACATAATAAGCAAGAAAAGCTATGACTAAGTACAAAATAGCAATTAGCAGCTAATTCAGCAAGTACACGACCTCGCAGGTCTCAACAGTGATCATATAACGCCAAAACATGATTTCTAACATGAAGTACATTCAATTTCTATGAAAACAGAGGGAACATGTATTAAACAGTAGGCCAATTAATTCCACAGTCTCGCGGGACGGACCAAGTCACAATCCCTACTGTACATGGATATTGTTCACGCATGTGCGGTCACTGTTCACATGTGCGAAAAATGCAGAAATTGCCCAGAAAATTTCAGCAGATAAATACAAGCCCGAATTGATCCGTTAACCTTCCGAAATTCACTCAAGGCCCTCAGGACCTCAACAAAATACACCAACAAGTCCTAAAACATCATACAAACTTAGTCGAAACCTCAAATCACATCATAAAATGCTAAAACCGTGCATCACACCCCAATTCAAGCCTAATGAATCTAAGAACGTCCAACTTCTATATTCGATGCAAAAACCTATCAAATCAAGTCCGAATGACTACAAATTTTGCATACAAGTCATAAATGACATAACGAAGCTATGAAAATTTTAAGAACTAGATTCCGACCCCGATATCAAAAAGTCAACTCTCGGTCAAACTTTTCCAAAAATCTTCTATTTTCCAATTTTCGCCAAAATGCGCAGAATTGTCCTACGGACTTCCAAATCCAAATCTGAACATGCTCCTAAGTCCAAAATCATCATACGAAACTATTGGAATCATCAAACTTCCAGTCCGAGGTCTTTTTCTCAAAAGTCAAATCTTCGGTCAAACATAAGAAATCTTTAGCCTTAGATTTCTAGATTCCATTAAATGGCGATAATTTGATCTAGGAACTCTGAATTCGATTTCGGGTATATGACCAAGTCACAAATCACGATACGGAACTACCGGAATGGTCAAAACTCGGATCAAGGTCCGTTTGCTCAAAATATTGACCGAAGTCAACTCAGTTGAGTTTTAAAGCTCTAATTTACATTTTAATCCATTTTTTCACATAAAAGCCTTCCAGAAAATTATACGGACTGCGCACGCAAGTTGAAGAATTATTGATAGCGCTTTTCAAGGTCTTAAAATACCGAGATAATTATTTAATTTAAAAATAACATTTTAGGTCATCACAACCAAATTCATCTGAACATCATCTAAGCTCTTCATTCATGACAAATAACTCAGATAATTTCGAATTTAGGCCATAAATATTAGTATGCATTTTAATCTAACGTGAGTTACGGCGCCCCAAGACCAAAGTAAGTTGCTAATGTTGGAATCTAAGAACAAAAATAATTTAAAAAGTAATGGTCAAAATTAAACCGTAGATGGAACCATAGAAGTCATCTGTAAAAAAGGCACAAAATTATGTTAATTCAGTATGTTATTATAAATGTGCATACCTCTATATTTTTAGCTCTTGCCAAATTTCTGTGTCCAAATACCTAAGGGATCAATATTCCAATAGGCATAAGTGCCACATTTCTCAGTGACGGATGGAGAAGAAATGCAGAACCTAGCAAAATAAGAACAAAAAGGAAATAAGTCAAAAAGAATCCACATGCAAGAGTATCTTCACGTATTTACCAGTTGACTCAACAATCTCCTCTTATTTTAAAACTTTGCAGATAAATATGCCATGGAAGATACTGCTAACATCTCATGGAAGTTGAAACTGCCATTTGACTTGCGGTGTATAAGCATAGATAGAAATAATCATGTTACTAAATCTGGTTTATCAAAAAAAAATTCATGTCATTCAATAACACATTAAAATTTTGGATGTTATGAACATGAGAGCCATGGGAGTTATAAATATTAATACAAATTGAACTTATAGAAATGAACAATTCTCTGAAAATGAAAGAATTGGAAAACTGAGAGACTTCATATTCTTAAATGTCTTTCCCTTTTAATTAAGCAATAAATATATATAGTTATAGACTTTTTGATAGAGACTTCATTTTTCAGCAAACATTTTGAGGGAAATATAAGAGAAAAGGCCAAAAAATTGATAAAAAAAATATCAATGATGGCCTAAGAGAGGTCCACCTCACCTTCTCTTAGACCAACTTTTTATATGTGATGACCCAAAAGGTCATCACTTGTTTTAAAAATAAATTTTGTGTTCTGAGGCCTTAAAAACCTCTTTCTGTCTCACATCGATTTGCATGCACTGTCCGGCGTGTAGCCAGAAAGCCATTATGTGAAAATTTGTAAAAAATAATAAATTTTGTCTTTAGAATGAATTTAAGTTGACTTCGGTCAACATTTTGGGTAAACGGACCCGGACCCATAATTTGACGGTCCCGGAGGGTCCGTAGGAAAATATGGGACTTGGGCGTATGCCCAGAATCGAATTCCGAGATCCCAAACCCGAGAAATAAATTTTTAAAGAAAATTGTTTTCTGGAAAATATATAAGTTTTTGGAAATGAAATGTGTTTGGAATTTGATGGTATCGGGCCCGTATTTTGGTTCCGGAGCCCGGTATAAGTCTTACATGTGATTTAAATTGAGCCTGTAAAATTTGGTAAGAAACGGAGGTCATATGACGTGATTCGGAACCTTAGTTATAAAATTTGAAACTTTGAAAGTTCTTGAGATTTTCTTTGATTTTGATGCTAAATTCATAGTTGTTGATGTTATTTTGGTGATTTGATTACACGAACAAGTCCGTATGATTTTTTGGATTAGTGTGCATGTTTGGTTTGGAGCCCCGAAGGCTCGGGTGAGTTTTGGATAGGCCACGGAGTAAAATTTGCACTTAGGAATTGCTGGAATGTTGCAGGTCTGCAGGCTTCGCATTGCTCGCAAATGCAAGATCGTAAATGCGAGTAGATCATCGCAAATGCGAGAGAAGGTCTGGGCAGGCCTGATCGCAAATGTCATCACTTCTTCGCAAATGCGAAGAGGCCCAAAAATCCCCCTCGTCGCAAATGCGACAATCCCATCGCAAAAGTGAGTTCGCAATTGCGAACATTAGTCGCAAATGCGACAATAGCAGACTTCTGAAGGGTTCGCAATTGCTAACCCTGGTCGCAATTGCAACATCTGCGACCTGCAAATTATAACTTAGCCAAAAATCTTTCATTTTTCAAACCCTTTCAGAACCAAAACGCTCTTGGGCGATTTGTCAAAGACAAGTACTCTTCCAAATTGATTGCAAGTCATTTCTAACTTGTTTTTATTGATCTTTAACATCTTTTCTCATGATTTCAATTCAAAATCAAAGGTTTTCATGGGGAAAATTGGGTGTTTTGGGTAGAACCTAGGTTTTCAAATTTTGGGGATTACGACCTCGATTTGAGATCCGATTTCAAAACAAATTATATATTTGTGTTTGTGGCATCGAGGTAAGTGTTTGGTCTAACCTTAGCTTGAGAGATTAGGAGTTGTGTCCTATTTGCTATGTGTTAACTGTGGAGTACGACGTATAGGCATGGTGACGAGTATCTATACGTCGGTGTCAAGCATGCCCGTTAGTCTTGTATTGTAATTTTTATGACTCCGTTTGTATTGTTCATGCTTTATGTGATGATTTCTATTGTTGAGCAAAGCTTGTGGAAGTAGTATTAGTAATTGAATATTGAGGAGTGTTGGCTTAAGTTGTAAAATGAATTGTGGAAGTAAAATTGATAATTGCACCTTATAGAGCATTGGCTCAAGTTGTGTAGTGAGTTGTGGAGTAAATGTGAAAAAGAGAATAGGATTAACGTATTGTCTCCCTTGCGGGGATGTTGTTCCTTTTAATGCTATCTCCCTTGCCGGGAGCTTTTGATATTGTTCCCTTGCCGGGATTTGGTTGTTGAACTATTGTTCCCTTACCGGGATTTTATTGTGATTTCATTTATTTTCTTGCCCTTATTTCTTGTGATTATTGTTTGGGTGAGGAAGAGTGTTTGTAGGCCTTAGAAGCCTCCTTTTTCCTTACCTCGATTTGTGTGCGCGTTCCGGGTACATATCCAAAATGCTTTTATGTGGAAATGTAATGAAAATGTTAATTTGGCCTTTAAAATTGAATTTAAGTTGACTTTGGTCAATATTTTGGGCAAACGAACCCGAACCTGTGATTTGACGGTTTCGAAGGGTCCGTAGGAAAATATGGGACTTGTGCGTATGCCCGGAATCGAATTCCAAGGTCCCAAACCCGAGAAATGAATTTTTGAAAGAAATTATTTTGCTGAAAATATAATAGTTTTTGGAAATATGATTATATTTGAAATTTATGGTATCAGGCCCGTATTTTGGTTCCGGAGCCCTGTACAGGTTCAATATGACACTTAAGATGCGTCTATGAAATTTGGTAAGAAACGGAAGTCGTTTGATGTGATCCGGACCCGTAGTTGTGAAATTTGATACTTTGAAAGTTTTGAGATTTTTCTTAGATTTCTATGCTAAATTCGTTATTTATCGATTTGATCGCACGAACAAGTCCGTATGATATTTTTAGACTTGCGCGCATGTTTGGTTTAGAGCCCCGAGGGCTCGGGTGAGTTTCGGATAGGCGTCGGGGTGATTCGAACTTAGAAAATCTGGTGTTTTTGATGTTTGCTGGTGTCCAGGTTTTTGTTCTATGCGATTGCATAGGTAGGTCCGCGATAGCATAGAGTTAATTCTGGAGATCATCATTTGTTCATGCATTTGCATAGGTAGGTCCGCGATAACATAGAGTTGATTCTAGGGGTTATCATTTGTTCTATGTGATTGCATAGGTAGGTTCGCGATAGCATAACATTAAGTCTGGGGGTCATCATTTGTTCTATGCGAACGCATCCAATCATATGCGAACGCATAGGTTCCCTGCCCAGTTATTTTACAACAGTAGCAAAACGGGATTTCTTCAAAATTTCATAACTTTTTCACTTAAACTCGAACTTGGACGATTTTTGAAGAGGCATTTCACCACAAAGCCATAGGTAGATTGCATAGGTAGGTTCGCGATAGCATAACATTAAGTCTGGGGGTCATCATTTGTTCTATGCGAACACATCCAATCGTATGCGAACGCATAGGTTCCCTGCCCAGTTATTTTACAACAGTAGCAAAACGAGATTTCTTCAAAATTTCATAACTTTTTCACTTAAACTCGAACTTGGACGATTTTTGAAGAGGCATTTCACCACAAAGCCATAGGTATGTGTTCTTAGACTTATATTCTTCAATTTTCATTAACACCCATTAGATTTCTAGGCGTAAATCATGATTCTTTATGGTAGAAATTGGGGATTTGGGTAGAGTTAGGGATTTTAGAATAATTGGAATTTAGACCTCTTTTTGGGTCGGATTCCGAAACTAATTGCATATTCGGTCTCGTGGGTGAATGGGTGATCGAGTTTTGGTCCGAACCTCATGTTTTGACCAAGCGGGCCCGCGGTCGATTTTTGACTTTTTTGGGAAAAATGATAGAAAACCAATAATTGAACGTAGGGTATGAATTCTTTAGTATATATTAATGTTGTTAAATTAATTTGGACTATATAAAAGTAATTTGGAGGCGAATTGTAAAGGAAAAGTGGTGTTTGAGGCTTGAGTTGGCCGTGGATGTTTGAGGTAAGTGTTTGGTCTAACCTTAGCTTGAGGGATTAGGAGTCGTGTCTTATTTGCTACGTGTTAACTGTGGAGTACGACGTATAGGCATGGTGACGAGTATCTATACGTCGGTGTCAAGCATGCCTGTTAGTCTTGTATTGTAATTTTTATGACTCCGTTGTGGTTTATTCGTGCTTCATATGAGAATTTTATTGTTGTTCCCTTGCCGGGATGTTGTTGTGATATTGTTGTTCCCTTGCCGGGATGTTGTTGTGATATTATTGTTCCCTTGCCAGGATGTTGTTGTAATATTATTGCTCCCTTGCTGGGATGTTGTTATTATGCTATTGTTCCTTTGCCGGGATTCTTTTATGATTGGTGTTGATAAATAAAATGGGAGCGGGTTGCACGCCTGCAACGATAATACATGAAATGGAAGCGGGTTGCACGCCTGCAATAGTACTATATGAAATGGGATCGGGGGATCGGGTTGCACGCCTGCAACGGTATTACATGTGTACTTGTTCTTCTTATTTCCTTATCTTTTGCTAGTAATTGATTTATGACGTTCCTTACATTTCTCTACTATTATTCTGTTGTTATATGTTACTCTTCGCTTGTCAAAACAATTTGTGCCTCAAAGAAGTTTACTACTTTCACACAAAACGACTCAAGGGCCAAAAATCCTCGAACACTCGGGGACGGTCATTGACGGTCAGTTCATCGAGCCATCGAAAAATCAAATTCGTAAGACCACGATCAGGAAACTTCGAGCTCGTAAGCCCTCAGTGAGGCAACATCAAATATGTAATACCTCAACAAGGCATGCCCAAACTTATAAGACCCTAAAAAGGCATAACCCCTATATTAAGGCCAAGGCTATATATCAGACTTCTAAGACCCTATAAAAAGGGATACTCTCGATATAGATGCCGAGGTCATCTCACCTGGGGACTAAAGGCTACGGCCGAACATAAAGACTACAGTCATATCAAAAGGCTCCAGCCAAATTAACGCGGCTCGGAGACGTCCGACCGCTGCTGTAAAATTAAAGGTCTTCAAATACTTCGAAAATAATTCGAAAAGAATCGGTTTGTCAGGCTACCCCCGGCATAAGCAAAGGAGCTTCGATCATATCAACACCATATAATAAAAAGGCTTCGAGAAAATCAGCCTTCAACAAAAGGCTTCAAAAAATTAGCCTCCAAGAGAACCTCCCGAGGTACTCAATTATCGTCACATATCGACTCATAATCGAGGTTCTTATTTGAGCCGTCGATGAGTCGGGCGAACACAAAAATATGCCAAGGCATAATCAAAACTCCAAAGTCTTCAGACGAAATAGGGAAAATTATAGCCATATCAGAGGTCGCATCGACCCAATCTAAAAAGCACCTAAGGGCCAATGCGTAAGAGCCTAAAGGACAGCCTAAAAAACCTAAGGGTCAATGAGCCTGAGTAAACACTTGATTTCTAGGACCGAGCCTTGAATAGTCAAATTATTATTAATTACTTATCAAGCACAACCTAAGGGTTCCTATCTTAAAGTCCAACAAATCGGACTAATTATCGATAAGCATTAACACTCAAAACATAAGCAAAGTCACAAGCAAGTGAAAATATATAAAAAGGGAAATCCAAAGGTTTCCTTTTTATTATAAATAATAGTACAAAGTTACATTTGCAGCGCTTCCACAGGGAGACCTATACAAAGAACAAGAAAGAAAGACCTAATCTACCCTCGGAAACTTAGCCTTTCCCCCCTCAGGGACTATGTCTCCATCGGTTCCCTCGAGACCAGCTCCCTCACCGGCCCCCTCTTCGTTATCTTCAGTATCGGAAACTAGGAACTTGGCGTCGAACTCATCCTCCTCTGCCTGCTCTATCTCCTCCGAGAGATCGAAGCCCTTACCATGAATCTCCTCGAGAGTTTCCCTCCGAGATTTGCATCGGGCATATTTATTGCTTCTCCTCTCTCTATAGGAAGCCCCCCTAAACTTTGCACGAGATTCAGCAACATCTTTTAGGTAGATTATTACCTTCTTATCGGCCTTTTCTTGGACCTCTTCGGCTTCGGCTTGAGCATTCACGACTTCGACATTCATCTTCAAAAGATCTGTTTCGAGCCTAGAAACCCTACTCGCATGGACCAAGTGTCTTTCTCGAGAATTATGAAGTTGTATCTCAAGGGCGGAAACCTTAGCCAAAGCATTCCTTTTGGCTACACCATGAGCATCTATATATGCTTTCATATTGTTGTATTCAGAATAACCTGGTTGACTTCGCTTCAAAGGCGCTCCAGCCTTTCTGTCTTTCTCTACAACTGGGATAATGAAACATTAGTTTCAGAAGATAGGAGTAGAAGCATGTATTCCCTTAAAATAGAAGTTACTTGTTTCTCGAGGATGCCTTCGTAATCACGACTTCGGTCCAACTCCGATCAAAGATGTATCATCTCTCTTGTCTTCTTATCACAAATAAGCCTGAGAGATTTTTCCCAATTCAAGGCATTACGCAACTTAGTCTCACAGCGAAACAGCTCAGATTTGAGCTTATCGAAGGCCTATGAGAAAGTAAAGTTCAGTTAAAAAGGAGAGAGCATGGAGTTGGAAAAGTTGTAATAGCTTCAAAACTCATCATAGAGCAGAGCTGCTGAGCTTCCTCGAAGGTCGACTTTGCATCTACCGACTTAGTCTCATCGGCCCTGGTATACAACCCGAGTCGCCCTGATTGGGCGGAGATGCGTCGAAGCCCATTCCGCTCAGGATACTTCCTGACGTCTGAGAACCAGCTGCCAAATTAGGTAATGAAGGACCTTCACCTTTCCTCAATTTTGGATTATTTCCTTCAGGAGGCTTCCTGGTTCAAGCCATCAATATAGAGTCATCCTCTTCTGGTGCATTGATGTCCACAGAACGACCGATAAAAATGAGATCTTTGTCAGCGTCAACGTCGTCCTCGCGCCCCTGGGCGGATCCCACTTTTCTATAGGAATCCTCATCCTCCAGGGACCTTTTCCTTTTATTATCTTTCCCTGTCTCAAAAATTGAAGGTCTTTCCGCCTCCTCGAAAGGGGATGATCTCACCTAAAAAAACTCACCGATGCCTGCAACAAAGAAATAAGTATACGAAAGGGAAAGTGCTCCTCGAGAGAAGGACTACATAGCACATACCATGGTGCTTAGCCTCCTATTTGCCCTTCGAAAAATCTCGCCAATTTCGCTCGTCATAAGTCAAAGAGGCTGCCAGTTTGCGGGCTCAGTATGCAAGATTGGGGACTTCATTTGGCATCCACGGGATCATTGCGGAAAGGGAAAGAAAACGCCCTTACGGAGTCTGGCTCTACCAAGAACAAAAATAATAGAGTACAGTGTATCACTTACAGTTGAAATTTTATTTCTCGGGAAATGGCAAGAACTCCGCAGGAATAATATCAACAGTCCTCACTCGAACAAACCGACTCATCCATCCTCGATCCCTGTCCTCGTCATCACTGGAAATAAAGGGCTTGGTGGATCGGCGTCATAGTGTAATTAGACCTCGATGATGCAAAGCCCGATACAATTTGGTGAGATGGCTAAGAGTGAACTCGAGCCCGGCCTTCTTAGCGAAAAATCTCATCATCAGCACAATCCGCTAGAAAGACGGATGGATCTGAGCCAAAGTAACTCAGTATCTTCGGCAGAATTCGAGCACGAGTCAGTCGAGAGGACCCAGCGTAAAAGGGTATGTATACACATTTAGAAAACCCTCTATGTGGGCCATAATATCCTCTTCCCGGGAGGGTACTTGCAGCCTCACCTTTTCACCCCATCCGCAGTCTCTCCTCACAGCCTTGAGGTGTCTCTATTCTATTGATCGAATGAACCTCGATGCATGTTCTCGATGGCCCAGAACGTGGAGAGGTTTCTCTATCGTAAAATCTCTCATCGAGATGAAACATTTCGAAGTTAGCTTACCAAACGTCGGCGGTGTACCACCGTCCAGGCGGGAAGCAGAGGTGTGACTTCTCTTTTCCCGGTGAGCGAATTTGGGCATGGTAGCCATAGCTCCTTCAAAACAAGAATGGGAAGATGAAAACTCAGGTGAAAGCTTTGGCCTGATGCGCTACTAGAACTAGTGCAAAAAAAGAACTCTGTAGAGAAAGGTAGTTGCGCAAAGCAGCAAAGCCCTCAATGAGAGGAAAGAAAGTATATATAAGAAGAGCAACGGATATTCGTTAACTTTGATAGCCAATCAGCTCTCACGATGCAATTGTGACTTTTCGGGAAATGTATAGGCGGGGCCATTTCGGTCACTTCACGGTCATGTCAAAGGAATAACGTCACCATACCATATTCAATGCATTGAGGAGTCAAATCGAGTCCTTACCAACCCAACCTAGGGAAGGTATACGATCGAAACCAGAACAACCCGATCCAAAGGGTGTCTGTTACTCCGAGATCGAGCTCGAAGAAGTTAAATTCAAGTTCGAAGCTTGACTTCGACATGAACACTAAAAGGCCAAACTTTGAAGACATTAAACAGGAAAACCCGTTGCATTCCAAAAATATGTTTACAAAAGTGAATCTACAAAACTCCCTTGCGGAGTCCATGTACAAAAAAAGAAGAGGTAAAAAGAGCAAAGATGGATTAATCTTTATTTTCGCTACTCCCTGAGCCAATCACAGATCCCTCCTCTGAAGTAGTCAGAGTTGCTGACTCCTCTTCCAAGGCCTTTGCTTCTTCGATCTCGGTAGAGAGATCAAAACCCTTGGCATGCACTTCCTCAAAGGCCTTTCTATGAGCCTCTAACCGAGCATGTGCAAGGGCACGAGTTAGTTTGAGCTCAGCCTCTTCAGATATCTCCTTGGCTCGAGCATTTGCTGCAGCAACATCATCCCGATATGAGGATAAGAAAGCATCGGTTTTAGAATTGGCCATGGATAACGTGGCAGCCAACTCAGCATGAAGCGCCTTGAAATTGTGAGCCACCTCTTTAGCACCTTGAAGAAGACCTTGGGTCGAGGCTAGCTCCCCTTGGAGAGTATCCCTTTCCAAGACCATGCTATCCTTGCACCGCTTCAGCTCAAGGATCTCGACATCTTTGGCCGCAATCTCTCCACAAAGCTGCTCCGCTAAGGCATCCTTTCGCTCAATCTGCAAATACCGAGTCAAGATAATAAACACCAAGTTATGAAAACAAAAAGCAAGCTCATGAATACCGAACTATCTGCTCGATGAAGTTAGCCCGCTCTTGGAGAACTTTCTCCAAGCTTGCTCGAAGGTTGTTCGGTTCCTCCTCCCTTCGGGCGTATAGAGTTTTTAGCTCATTCGATTCCATAGCAAGCTTATCGAACTCCTCCTCACTATGGGGTAGTTCAGCTCTTAACTTGGAGAAGGCCTGGTCATACAACATCGTGACCTGTAGCACGAAGGAAGGAAGTTAGAAAAACAAAGATTAAAACTCAATGCACAAAGGTTATGTCAAAATCACCTATTTCTAGAGTTTCGCAGCCTCCTCAAGAATGACTGGGGTGTCGAGATCATCATCCTCTTCAACATCGGCAAAGAAATCCCCAAATGCGTCATCCTCTCCCTGGGATGCCCCCACATTAGGAATCTCCCTATTTTGGGCATCCCGTATTTGCCTTGGGGAAAACGACGGGCCTTGTTGAAGATCACCTAAGGCATCAACCTCTATCGAGGCTTCCTCTTGCCCTCGAAGGGCCTCAGAGCTGGATCCTCTGAATGCACCAACCAAGCGCTCATCGGCACAAGTTATGTCCTGATCAGTGGCCGGCTCGGGGACTGCATCCAAACCCTCCTCCTGGGTCTCCTCAGTACAAGATGGGACCGCATCGGCCCCCTCAAACTCGGTAGTCTTCTGCCCAGCAACCTTCGAAGCATCAGCATTTCGTCTTGCCCTATGTACCTGTGGGCAACCATCATCGTCTTCGTCTTCAACACGAAGACTCTCAGCAGCTTCCGGAGTTAGGTCCGTTGCACCAACCCTAGGCTTTCGAGCCCTAGCTCTCTTTGGTTTTGGGGACTCCGCCATCGTCTTTTTTTTCAGTTTCTATCTTTGGCGGGTCTGTGGGTCTTTCTTCGCCAGAAGGAGGCGGTCTCATTAAAACAGCTTCACCAAGGCCTACACAGGCGTAAAATGTCAAACATACCGCTAAGAAATTTATTCATAAGGGATTTAGAAGTGACAATGATGAGGGTATACCGTGATTATTTTCCTCCCATCGAGTTTTGGGCAAATCACGCCAAACACGTTTGTCGTATGGGGAGGTGGAGTCTAATAGTCTAACCCAGTCCGGGAGGTCCTTGGCTGTGCTGAGGAACCACACGGTGGCTGATAAGTAGGATTTTAACATGTTTTTTACCCATACTTGCCTGCGCTTTGAGTGTAATTTGCTACAAAATAGTCCCAAAATGCTTACAGATTGCGCTTGATTGCAGGTTTGAGCTATAAAGTGACAAATCGTCAAAGATCGGCTCAAATCGGAGTGAAACATGCTCAAGTGTCAAAGATTATTAAAGTAAGGACATTCAGAACTTGGTGCGGACCGCACCATCTTGTCATGCGGCCACACCATAGGAGTTCAGAGACTGTGAAACTACTAGTCAAGCTCATGCGGTCGCGTCCCACTTCATGCGTCCGCACAATCTTGCTATGCGGTCGCATCAAAAAAGTTCAGAGAGTGTCATATTCCAGAAGAAAACCACGCGGCCGCGTCCCACTTCATGCGGCCAGCATCCCTCTCCATGCGGCCGCACTCTATGGTCACGCGGTCCGCGTCCAAGAAGTTCAGAGAAGCTGCCAAACTATTCCTGCGGCCGCACAACAACTTTGTGCGGTCCGCGCCAGTCTTCATGCGGCCGCATTCCAACTTAGTGCGGTCCGCATCACCATCTTCAGAGAGCAAGATTCAGAGGTCAAGCAACCCAGTGCGACCGCGTGCCAACTTTGTGCAGTCCGCACTAACTCCACAGGGGCATTTTTGTCTAGTTTTTCTAGCCCACTATAAATAGAATATTTTACCATTTTTAGGTCAAGTTGGGTACATCTAATAGCTGTTGCACTCATGAGACTTATGTTTTGGCCTATCTTGGGCATTTTTAGCTTAGTTTCATTATAGATTATTGTAGTTTAACATTAGCAATTAATTAATATGGTTGTTTCATCTTCTATTTCTTCATTTTCTTCTTTAATTATGTCTAGCTAAACCCATTAGCTAGGGTTGTAGCTCAACCCTAGTATGGGTAATTAATGGGTGTTGCTTCTTAATGATAGATTGATATTGGGTGTTTGTTATTTGGGTTAATTTTATGGTTTAATTAAGGATTGTTGGTTGCAAACATTGATTCTAGCTTAGTGGGTCTTGACTCTTCTTGAGAAAGAGAGTTTATGACCCCAAAATTGACCCAACAAGGAATTGGGGTGGACCCATGAGAAATGGTAGTCCCAATTAACGGGTTAAACCTCGAGAGAGTAATCACCCTACTTGAACCCTGGTTGCTTGGTCTAATTGGCCTACCCAATTGGTCTCGAGAGAGTCAATTGGGAAAAATCGCTCTCTCTACCAAGAGGTGTGAGAGTGGGTATAATTGTGCAACGGTTATAACATTGATCCCAAATATGTCAATCTATTATTAGTAGTCTCTACCCGTTAGTTAACCACCTAGGTGATGCCACGACCCTAGTGCCTTTCTCTATATTAATCACAACTTAGAACATCTCCCTTTAGCATAAATTAGCTTAAATTTGTAGTTGATAATAGTAGTTATTAAACAAAAAAAACCTCAAAAACTTTTAGAAGTACAATTAGGAGCAAGTACGCATTCCTAGTCTGAACAAATACGCAACTCCATCCCAAGCTCCCTGTGGAAATTGACCTCGATACCACTATTCGGGTAAAAGTCTTAGCGCCCGCTCTTCCTACCGTTGTGTGAGGTTGAGTTTGATGCGATAACGTTTTGGCGCCATTGCCGGGGAGTTTACAGTGTTGACTATTTGTGTAGCTAGTTTTGTGTTTTGCTTCTCTTTCCTTCTTGTTTACTAATTTTGTTTGTGTCGATCAATCAGGTACAATGGCTCTTCATGCAAATGACCCTCTCGGCAATGTGATAGCGGGGGAGGAGGTAGAGGATCTAGAACAAGATGAGGTCTTACCTCAAGTTCCACGGAGGGGCCGACATGTCAATATAAATGCAAATGAGAACAACAATATTCCAGACCCTCCTCCGGCACTATCGAGAGTGGCTCCTAGAGTTTTACCAAATCAAGGATACGCCAGTGCTATTGTTCCTACCCGAATCCGGGCGGGGAACTTTCATATCACAAATGTTATGCTGACCTTGCTTGAGCAGAGAGGTTATTTCATGGGTGCCTCTAATCAAAATGCCTACAAGCACTTGAAGGGGTTCGTGGATACATGTTGGGGTAGCAAGCAGACAAACGTGTCTGAGGATGCGTTGAGATTGAGGCTTTTCCCGTTTTCTCTTCGGGGTAAAGCATTAGATTGGTTAGAAAGGCTCCTCAATCATTCTATTATAACATGGGATGAATTAGCGGACAAATTTATTGCCAAGTTCTTCTCTCCAAGTCATATGGCAGCTCTTCGGGATGAAATTCTAGATTTCAAGCAAGGAGCCAACCGAACCTTTGCATGAAATATGGGAAAGATATAGAACAATGGTGAAAGAGTGTCCTAATAACGATATGACTGAGGCTATGATTCAACAAACCTTTTATCGGGGCATCAACACCACAAATCAATGCATCGTGAACCAATTGGCTGGAGGGAACTTTATGAAACTTTCTTACCAAGAGGCATGTGATGTACTGGATGAAATGGCCAACACCTCTTCGACATGGCAAAGACGAGCAAATGTGCCCCAAGGTGACCCCATGGTTATCCATTTGCACAAGGAATTGCACGATCATGGCCAAGCTATCGCTGAGCTTACAACAACTATGAATCAATTGGCAAAGGCACAATTGCAACAAGTCCAAAACCCGTGCCAAGTCAATACAATGGAATGTGTTTCTATGTTGAAAAGGAGGCAAAGAGGACAACAACCTCAAGGTAATTGTGAACAATATGACAACAACAATGATGGTGGTGGTTATTCAAATGAGTGCTATGATGATCAAAGAGAAGAAGTCCAATATGTCAACAACTATCAAGGGAATAGAGGTAACTCTTCAAATCAACAATGGCGTCTTCAAGGTAATTGGGGCAATCAACAACAAGGCGGAGGTAATTGGAATGATAACAACCAAAACAACAATTGGGGTAATCAAGGCAACCAAGGAAATTGGCATGGTAGTAACAATAATTGGGGCAACAACAACAATCAAGGAGGGTGGAACAATAGCGGGAACCAAGGCAACCGGGGGCAAGGTTTTCAAAGGCCCCCCATGTACCAACAACCGAATAATCGACCCCCCTTTCCTTCTCAAGGTCCGAGTTTATCTTAAGCGATATGGGGAGAATTGAAAGCATGTTCAAGCAAATGATGAAAAAGAACCAAGATTCTGAGGCCCAATTAGCTTCGCATAACACATCTATCCGGAACTTGGAAGTGCAATTAGGCCAAATCTCTCAGTCTTTAAATACTCGTCCAAAGGGTGCTCTACCAAGTGATACGGTAGTAAACCCCAAGGGTGGGAACAATAATCATGTGATGGCAGTGACAACGCGAAGTGGAAGAGGCGGTGATGTGCATGCCTCAAGAGGAAACCAAGTTATGGTGGATGAAGATGAGTTACGAGATAATGAAATGCCTTTGGTGGTTGAAGATGTAGTTGAACCAAGTGTGAGAGATGATGTGCAGATTGATTTCATGAGGTTGAGGAGGAAACACAAGAGGACGTGAACCCATATAGGGAACACGTGATTGATATGCCCGAGCCGGTGGTGTCCAAAGCCAAAGCACCCTTACCTCGGCCTCCTCCACCCTATCCTCAACGGTTGTCCAAGCAAAAGGGTGACAACCAATTTAAGAAATTCATTGAGATGATGAACAGTTTGACTATCAACGTTCCTTTGGTGGAGGCACTCGAGCAAATGCCGGGGTACGCAAAGTTCATGAAAGAGTTGGTTACAAAAAAGAGATCAATGGAGTGTGAGACAATCAAGATGACCCATCAAGTGAGTGCAATTGTGCATTCTATGGCTCCGAAACTTGAGGACCCCGGTGCATTCACTATCCCATATACCATTGGAAGTGCCGACTTTGCAAAAGCCCTTTGCGACTTGGGGGCAAGTATCAATTTAATGCCATATTCGATCTTCAAGACCTTGGGAATCGGACAACCTCGTCCAACTTCTATAAGGCTTCAAATGGCGGACCGGTCAATGAAGCGGCCTTTGGGGATTATTGATGATGTCCTTGTTCATGTTGATAAGTTCATATTGCCGGCCGATTTTGTTCTCTTGGATTGTGAGGTGGATTTTGAGGTGCCAATTATCCTTGGAAGACCTTTCCTAGCTACTGGAAAAGCTTTGGTAGATGTCGAAGCGGGAGAGTTGACCTTCCGTGTTGGTGATGAAAAGGTGGTGTTCCATGTGTGCAAATCTATGAGGCAACCGAATAACACTGAGGTGTGCTCGTTTGTTGACATTGTCACGGCGGTGATAGTGGATAACACAAGCGCAATGGTGAATGTTGAGGACCCATTTGAGTCTGTGCTCTTGAACATGGATGTTGATGATGATGCCGGAAGAGTTGAATGTGTAAACGCTTTGCATGGTATGGGCTCGTATTCTTATGAGCCTAGGAAGTTATCCTTGGATCTTGAGAATCGCAAAACTCCGCCAACCAAGCCATCTATTGAGGAGCCGCCGGTGTTGGAGTTGAAACCATCTCCTCCTCACCTCAAGTATGAATACTTGGACCCTAATTTCACTTTTCCTGTTATTCTTTCGTCTTGCTTGACTAACGTGCAGGTTGATGCCACTTTGGCGGTTCTACAAAAGCGCAAGAGGGCGATCGGATGGACATTGGCGGATATTCGGGGTATAAGCCCCGCCTTTTGCATGTATAAGATCATATTGGAGGAGGATGCGAGGCCCTCACTTGAAAACCAAAGGAGACTCAACGAAGCTATGCAAGAAGTGGTCAAGAAGGAAGTTATCAAGTGGCTTGACGCCGATGTGGTGTATCCTATTTCTTATGGCTCATGGATTTCTCCGGTGCAATGCGTACCGAAGAAGGGCGGGATGACTGTGGTAACCAATGCTAACAATGAGTTGATTCCTACTCGGACGGTGACATGATGGAGAGTTTGTATGGACTTTAGAAAGCTTAACAAGGTGACTCAAAAGGATCATTTCCCGTTGTCGTTCCTTGACCAAATGCTTGATTGTTTTGCGGGTCGGTCATTCTATTACTTTTTAGATGGGTATTTGGGGTACAATCAGATTCTCATCGCCCCGGAAGATCAGGAAAAGACGATCTTTACTTGTCCCTACGGCAAATTCGCATTTTCGAGGATGTCGTTTGGATTGTGTAATGCCCCAACGACCTTTCAACGATGTATGATGGCAATTTTCACCGACATGGTGGAAGATATATTGAAGGTATTTATGGATGATTTTAGCGTGGTGGGGGACTCTTTTGAAGAATGCTTGACAAATTTGGATCATGTGTTGGCCCGATGTGAAGATACAAACCTAGTTCTCAATTGGGAAAAATGCCATTTTATGGTAGAAGAGGGTATTGTATTGGGTCATAAGATTTTGAAGAGAGGTATTGAAGTTGGCAAAGCCAAGATTGAAGTCATTTCAAGGTTACCTCCCCCTACTTCTGTCAAAGGGGTGAGGAGCTTTTTGGGGCACGCCGGTTTCTATCGAAGGTTCATCAAAGATTTCTCAAAGGTAGTTTACCCGTTGTGCAAGTTGTTTGAGAAGGAGGCCAAGTTTGTCTTTGATGAGAAATGCATGGAGGCGTTTGAGCTTCTAAGACACAAGTTGACAACTACCGCTATCATTACCACACCCAATTGGAGCTTTCCATTTGAGCTCATGTGTGACGCTAGTGATGTTGCGGTAGGGGCGGTCTTGGGCCAAACGATCAACAAGATGTTCTATCTGGTGTACTACTCAAGCATGACGATGAATGAAGCTCAAAGAAACTATACAGTCACCGAGAAGGAGTTGCTAGCTATTGTGTTTGCCATGGAAAAGTTCCGACCATACCTTATGGGGACCAAAGTGATTATCCATACCAATCATGCCGCCCTTAGGTATTTGATGACCAAGAAATATTTAAAAGCAAGGTTGATGAGATGGGTGCTACTTCTTCAAGAGTTTGATCTAGAAATTGTGGACCGAAAAGGAAGTGAAAATCAAGTGGCGGACCACTTGTCCCGCTTGGAAGAAGAGGGGAGGCCTTCAGACGGCCTTGAAATCAATGATTCATTCCCGGATGAACAACTCCTTGCGGTATCTATGCATGATATGCCGTGGTTTGCCGATGTGGCAAATTATCTTGTGACCGGTATAATCCCGTATGAGCTCTCTTCTAACTAAAGGAAGAAGCTCAAGCGGGATAGTTTGGATTATTATTGGGATGAGCCATATTTTTTCAAGATTTGCACCGATAGTGTGATTCGCCGATGTGTCCCGGAAGAAGAAGAATTGAGTATTTTGGAGGCTTGTCATTCCTCTCCCTATGGTGGCCATCATGGTGGGGTGAGGACGACTTCTAAGGTGCTTAGTTGCGGTTTCTATTGGCCCTCCTTGTTTAAAGATGCCGGTGATTTTGTCAAGAGATGTGATGAATGCCAATGAGCTGCTGTGATTTCTAAAAAGGATGAGATACCTCTCAACACAATTCTAGAGGTGGACATTTTTGATGTGTGGGGTATCGACTTTATGGGGCCGTTCGTGAGTTCTTGTGGGAACACCTATATCTTGGTAGCGGTTGATTATGTGTCAAAATGAGTCGAAGCCGTCGCTTTGCCCAACAATGAAGCTCGAAGTGTGGTGGCGTTCTTGAAAAAGAGTATCTTCACAAGGTTTGGCACTCCACGTGCTATCATTAATGATGGTGGTTCTCATTTTTGCAACCGGGATTTTGATTCATTGCTTGCTAAGTATGGTGTAAATCACAAGGTGACCACTCCTTATCATCCTCAAGCGAGTGGCCAAGTTGAGGTTTCCAACCGAGAGATCAAGTGTATTTTGTCCAAAACGGTCAATGCCAATAGGACCGATTGGTCGAAGAAACTAGATGATGCTTTTTGGGCCTATCAGACAGCTTACAAGACCCCGATTGGTATGTCTCCGTACCGGTTTGTGTTTGGGAAAGCTTGTCATTTTCCGGTGGAATTGGAGCATAAGGCTATGTGGGCCTTGAGAAAATTGAACTTAGAATGGGATGCCGCTGTGAATCTCCAGGTTGAGCAACTCAATGAGCTAGACGAGTTTAGATTTCATGCCTACTCCAGCGCGTCCTTGTACAAGGACAAGATGAAGTACTTTCATGATAAGTATGCCCTAGGGAAGGAATTCAAAGTTGGTGACATGGTTCTTCTTTTCAACTCCCGGTTGAGGTTATTCCCGGTAAAGCTTAAGTCTAAGTGGAGTGGTCCATTTGAAGTTGTTGGTGTAACCCCATTTGGAGCTATTGATCTCAAAAACAAAAATGGTGAAGTTTTTCGGGTCAATGGGCATCGTGTCAAGCATTACTTGGGAAAGTTTGATGACACCCCCGTGGTGGCACTCATTCATTTGAAGTGACTTTGATGGTAACATGAGTCGTGTCGCGACGTTAAATCAGGCGCTTCTTGGGAGACAACACATGTCTTTTTCTTTCTTTTTTTGATTTATGTTGTAGATTAGGATTTTTGAGCTAATGGTTTGTGAGATATTGCAGGAATTGTGATTGAACCAGTGCAAAACAACTGTGTAAAAAGTGCACAGTCTCTGAACAGTGACCGTGCGACCGCAATCCCACTTTGTGTGGATTTCCAAGTCTCTGAACTGTGCTCATGCGGCCGCGTCCCACTTTGTGTGGCCCGCGTGGTTCGCATGCGGCCGCAGCCCGTCTCATGCGGTCCGCGCGCCTTCGCTGCAGCTACAAGTAAATGGTAAAGTCCCAGTGCGGCCCACGGTCGTGTTCAAGCGGCCGCACTGGACGGTAAGTGATGGGCCCCACTGTGTTTCCTATAAATAGACCATTAGGATCTTCATTAGAACTTTTCGCCAAAATTAACCCCTGAGCCCTAAAAGTTACTGTTCACATTCAGAGACCCCTCTTAGTGTTAATATCAAGAGCATTTCTTCGCTTTCCTGGTAACATATCTCTCACATTAGTCTTTACTTAGTATTAATTTAAACTTTATACATGTTCTCCTAGTCATAACTTCTTTGTTTTTCTTTTTTGTTCTTCGTCGTTTCATGATTAGGATAGTTTTATATTGTTCTTGTTGTTCTTTGAAATGATGGGCATGTTATAAATGAGTAGGGACAAAGTAGGATGCTAAAACCTGAAAGACTTGAGTTTTTTGTAAAACCCTAATTGCCCCTGTAATTAAAGCCCAGTGCGGCCGCACCCCCTAATTATGCGGTCCGCATGCCTTTTACGCGGCCACATCATTCTGCTACGCGGTCCGCGTAAACCTTGAACCTAAAGGTTGATTATCCCAGTGCGCCCGCATGCCTAGTTTGTGCAGTCCGCGCCATTCCCCACGTGGCCGCATCCCATGTTTGCGCGGTCCGCGTGGGTGAGGTTTAGAGGGCACTGGTTTTTAATAGTATGGCCAATGCAGCCGCATGACCAGTTTGTGCAGATCACGTTGGCCCCCATGCGGCCGCACCGCCTGTTCATGCGGTCCGCATAGGTCCTAATCAGAGAGGGTTCATTTCCTAACTTGGTTAGTGCGGTCCGCATGCCTTGTTTGTGCGGTCCGCACTGCTATCACCTGTTCTCTGTCTGTGTTTCTGTTCTGTACTTAAACTTTGCAATTGCCTGAACTAACAATGTTAGAATTATTTGTGTGCAGGAAATGGTTAAACAACGAGGGCGTGGAGCTAAACAACCTGGACGAGGAGCTGACCCCTCCCGGGGAGGTAAAGCATAATTGAAGAAACTCACTCCCCAATCAAAACTAAAAACAAGAAAGCAGGTGGTGTGTGATGAGGAGCAGTCGGGGAGTGAGTACCTCCCCTCCCAGGATTTCTCAGCTGATTCGTGGAAATCCCCCGCAGGCCCAGCTAAAGCTCCAATTGTCATACAACCTGAGTCGTCTGAGGGCTCAGAAGCAGGCAGTGCCAAATACTCCACCTCCCCCACAGTTTTATAATCCGAGGAGGGTGCAGAAGATAAAAACAAAAGTGATGAGGAGGTCCCGGATAGTGGGGTACCTGGAGTTGGGGGAATTGAAAGAAGTAGAAACCCAGTTGTATGGAAGGACAGATTTATCAGCGAGGTGGACTTTCATAAATTCCGGGAAGTGTGGCCCAAGAAGAAGATGATTCCAGAGAGAAGAGTAGTCACCCGGGATTTGTTACCCTACCTTCCCCGAGTCAATGAACAATTTCTTACTAGAGTGGGGTGGGATTTCTATAAAGATGAGCTGGTCGATGCAAATGAACATATGGTGAAGGAATTCTACAGCAATATGGCCCACACAAAAGAAGGGTCAATTGCAACCAAAGTGCGGGATAAGAAGATAGTGTTCTCGGGAAAGGCGTTGAACGAATATTTGGGTTTCAATGAGGAGGATGACTCTCTGTACAGAGAGAAGTTAGCATTGAAAGAGGAAGTTCGTCCTTGGGTGGCACAGTTCTTAGCTCAGCCAGGTACTATTCCGGAGTGGATTCAGGTGGGGAAGAAAATACTGCGAAAGGACCTCAATTTTGAGGCGAAAGAATGGTTAACTTTTGTATGCAACAGGTTGGACACTTCATCCCATGACCAGACCATTCCAATCGCCCGAGTGGTTCTCATTGCATCCATCATGGCAGGTTTCCCCATCAATGTGGGAATGTTATGTACAGTGTGATCACATCCATTGGCATTGATACGGACAGAAACTACCCCTACCCGAACACCCTAACAATGTACTTTGAAGATGCAAAGGTGAAAAAATACCCTTTCGATGTTGGAGTCCGGACGGTGTCCCTGTTCTCATGGTTTAATATTCAGGGGCCGGACAACCCGAAGGGGGATAAGAAGGGAAAAACATCCACCTTTGCCCCGACTGGCCAGTCTGAGGAGCCAGTTGCGGTAGAGGCCTCTATTAAGCCACCTACTCCTGCTGCCACTACTATTCCGGACATCCCATCCTCCTCTGTAGGTCCTAGTTCTTC